>NW_028301569.1:1925000-2022500 GCF_042242905.1 Orbicella faveolata
GCGTTGCGCTTAATTCTATTGTAGCCAGGCTAAAGTCCTGTTGTCCAAATTTGTTTCCTAACTTTTTGTAGTCTAATTATTTAGTTATATATTTGTAGCCGGGTAAATTCCCGTGGTAATTTTATTATAGCCAGGCAATAAGTCCTGTTGTCCAAATTCTTTGTCTCCTTAATAGTATTTATTGTAGTCGGGTAAAATCCCGTTAACGTATTTAAATATTAATTAACTCTCCCTTATTTATTGCTATTCGCTGCGCTTAATTCTATTGTAGCGAGGCTAAAGTCCTGTTGTCCAAATTTATATCTTAACTTTTTGTAGTTTTATTACTTAGTAATATTTTTGTAGCCGGGTAAATTCCCGTAGTTCTTTCATTCATCCTTTTTTCCATGTGCACCTAATTTTATTGTAGCCAGGCAATAGTCCTGTTGTCTAAATTCGTTTCTTTCCGCTAAAATTTGCTGTTGTTAGTTCATCATGCGTGAGCACCGTAAAACCGTCAACATTCATTGCGGCAAAAAGCTCTCGGGCAAATCCCGGGATGAAATTTTGACTGCCATCCTTCAAAAATATCAAAATGTTGTGGCAGTCCAACAGAACTTTGACGTCATCCGTGTCACTTTCAAAGAGGAGGAGCAGGCCCTCGCTGCTCTGCATGAAACGGGTGTGAGGCTTTTCGGCCTGTGGTGTAGGATGGACGGGGGTCCTCCCACCACTATCGTCCATCTTTTTGATTACTCTTATGAGGATCCTGCTGAGGACATCTCCGCTTTCTTTGCTGACTATGGTATTGTTAAGGGTGTTCGTCATCAAAAGTATCTACGAAATGGTGACATCGCCACTGGCACGAGGCTGGTTGACATTGTTTTGTCTCAAACTCCTCCTAGAGTGGCTGTTATTAATGGCTCTACTTGTCGGGTTTGGTACCGTGGCCAACCCATTATGTGTAACATCTGTGCAACAATTGGGCATAAGTCGTTAAACTGCCCATATAAGAATAAATGCCGCCTTTGCGAACAGAAGGGTCATTTCGCCAGAAATTGCCCTAATCCTTGGGGCCTCAACGTTACTTCTGACGTTTCTGGGGGTGATTCATCTGGCGCTCCCGCTAATGGTGGAGCTCAGGTGGCCCCCCCTGTAGATGGTCTAAATTCTTCTGATACCACTGCTAATGGTGAGGCTCAGGTGGTCCCCCCTGTGGGTGACCTAAATTCTTCTGCTGTTTCCGCTAATGACGGGAGTCGCTCGGGAGATCAAAATTCTCCTAGTGCTCCTGCTAATGGTGAGGGCTCTTCAGGTGCCCAATTTTCTTCTGGTGCTCCCGTCAACGGTGGGGCCCAATCGGGTTCTCACGAGTTTGCTGGGTCTTCCAGTCGTTTAGCTTCTCCTCGGGTCGCCCCTTCCTAGGGGTCTATTGACTCGTTGGTTGGTTCTCATGAGCCGGTCCCTGTTACTCAGCCTTGCTCTAGCCATTCGCTGGCTCCTCAGGAAGAGGCTGTTCCTCCCTCTCAACAAACTGATCCGGCGGAAGTTTTTGTGGATGCGTCAGACGGCTCTGACATTGAAGAATTTACTGAGGATGTGCCCTCCCTCTCCTCCTCTCAAGCTATCTCTGAGTTCTCTCAGAGCCAGAGTATTCTTAGCAGTGTCCAAAATGTTAAACAAAATGGTAGTGTTACTGGCGACGTCATAGTCTCCGATGTCGTTGAAGTCCTAGTCCTAGGCTGATGTCTACTCAATGGATCCATCTCTGGCATCGCTTAAACGCAGCAGGTCCAGAGAGCCCTCGTCCAAAAAGAAGTATAGGACTGTTTCTTCCTCCCCCCATGGTGGTGGGCGGCACCTTGGTCTGCCGATGGTTTTGCGAGATCGTCCCACTTAGGGCTGATCTCCCTTCTCGACACTCTGTTTATTGTTCGTTTTTGATGTTTTTTCTTCATTTACCGACTTGTCATGGCGTCTTTCTTAACTCTTAATACCAGTGGGTTGCGGGACGCGAGTAAGAGGATGGTTCTGCTTCATTGGCTTAGCCATTTGTCTTTGGACTTTGCTTGCCTGCAGGAAACCCATGTCACTTCAATTGCCGAGAGTAATTCCTGGTTTTCTTCTTACGGTTTCCTGTCTGTTGTTTCCCCCGGCTCATCGCACTCCTGTGGTTCTGTTATTCTTTTCCGGCCTAGATATTCGTTGCTTAATTCTTGTACTGACACGGATGGTCGTTTGATCGTGATGTAATTTTTCGTGTTGTCTGTATTTACGCCCCTAACCGGAATCCGGATAGGGATGCCTTTTTCAGTTTTGTCTCCTCCAAAGTTGATCCGTCGGTTGCCACCTTTGTTTGTGGGGATTTCAATGCTGTTTTTGACCGGTCCATGAATAGGAGAGGTTCCAACGTTTTGGATTATTCCAGGGAAAGCAGTGCTTCCCTTCTTGCCCTTTTTCGTGATTGTGGTGTGGTCGAAATTTAGAGATCTCTTCATCCTACTACATTTGCTTTCTCTTGGCTTAGGCCAGATGGCACACTGTCATCCAGGATTGACCTTGTCGGGTGTCCCTATTCATGGATACATCTCGTGCGGTCTTGTGTCATGCTGGCTTGCCCTTATTCCGACCATTGTGCTGTTCTTCTCTCTGTTCCTATTCCGGAACCGACTCCTCGCGGCCCTGGCCGCTGGAAGCTCAACACCTCAATCCTTAAGGATGTTGGTTTCAGATCTTCAGTCTCGGATTTCTGGGCTGGGTGGAAAAATATGAAACACTCCTTTGATTCTCTACAATCTTGGTGGGATACGGGTAAAAATCATCTCAAGAGTCTGGCTATCAAAGCTGGTGCCTCAAAATCAAAAGAACGGAACTCAACTCGTATTAATTTTATTGCAATGTCTGGCTCAACATTTAAAAGCTCAAATTGACAAGGGCGTGTGTCCCTTCTTAATGTTTATGAGTCCACGTTGTCAACAATCGCGTCTCTTGACCAAGCAGCGGCTGAGGGTGCCCGCATCAGATCTCGCACCCGTTGGGCCGAGGAGGGCGAAGCCTCCACCAGCTACTTTTTTCGGTTAGAGAAGAGAAATGGCGTTGAGGAATGGTTTTCTGCCATGCAGAATCCTGACGGTTCTATCGTGGCTGATGTTCCTGGCATCTGCGATTCATGGGTCTCTTTTTATTCTGATTTATTCTGTGCCTGCCCTACGAACACTGATGTCGAGAATCAGCTCTTAGATAATCTGTCTTCTTTCGTCCCTCCTTTGCAGGTCCCCCTTTGCGAGGGCCATCTTACTGTGGAGGAGACGCATAAGGCACTCTTAGGTATGGCTAGAGGAAAATCTCCAGGCTCGGATGGTCTCCCGGCCGAATTTTACCTGGCTTTCTGGGATATTTTGGGTCCTGACCTCGTCGAGGTTCTAAATGCCTCCTTTGACTCTGGTCTTCTTCCCTTTTCTCAACGGGGCGCGCTTATCTCCCTCATTTTCAAGAAGGGTGATCGACTATTGCATAAGAATTGGCGCCCTGTTAGTCTCGTAAATGTGGACTATAAAATCTGTGCCAGAGCTCTCGCTGGAAGACTTCTAAGAGTTATTCATCATGTCGTGGCCCGTGATCAAACCTACGGAGTCCCCCATCGCTTCATTGGTGAGAACGTGGCCCTCCTCCGGGATGTGGCTCACTATGCCAACGATGCGGATCTCCCGCTTGCCATCTTGTCTTTGGACCAAGAGAAGGCTTTCGACCGCGTCGATTGGCCCTTCCTCCAGTCTACCCTCTCTCGAATGGGTTTCGTCCCATCTTTCATCGAGTGGGTGGTTTTGCTTTACTCTGACATTCGGAGCTCCATCCTCATCAACGGTTACACCTCTCGTTACTTTAAACCTTCTCGGGGAGTTAGACAGGGTTGCCCCCTGTCTCCTCTCCTCTATGTTCTGACTATGGAAGTCCTCGCAGTTAATATCCGGGCCCACCCGGCCATCAAGGGCCTTGTGTTGCCTCGTGCTTCTGTGCCTTTGCCGGTTTTATCTTTATATGCTGATGACAGATCTGTCATTTCATCATCAGATGCTGCTACGGTGGCTGTATTTGACACGTATGCCCTCTTTGACACCGGCACCGGAGCCAAATTAAATATGGAGAAGTGCAAAGGCCTTTGGCTTGGTGCTTGGCGTGATCGTGTGGATGCACCGGTGCCAATCGAATGGTCTTCCTCCAAGCTAAAAGTCCTGGGTGTTTTCATTGGGAATGGTAACGTTGACACTGCTAACTGGTGCCCTAGAATCGAGGCCATTGAGAACTGCCTTTCCTCATGGTGTTCACGGTCCCTCTCATATAGCGGCAAAGCCCTTGTTATTAATGCTCTCGCTCTGTCAAGGATTTGGTATGTCGCCTCATTGGTGCATATGCCGCCCTGGGTCCTTGCTGAGCTCAACTCTATTATCTTCAAATTTTTCTGGAGTGGGAAGCGTGACCTTGTGGCTAGCAATGTAGTAATCCATGACCGCTCCAAGGGTGGCTTTAACATGGTCTCTATTGCTCTTAAAGTTAATGCTCTCTTGGTGCAATGGATCCGCTGTTATTTGTTCTCCCCGAACAGCTGGGTCCCTCTAATGACCTTCTGGTTCTTTGACCGTTTTGGTATAGACCCCATTAGTGTCTTCTCGGCGCCTTCGGCTTTCTCTCCTGCCAGGCTTCCTCCCTTTTATGCTGCCATGCTGAATTCGTGGAAAGCTCTGAATGGCTCAGCCTCTCCAAATGGCTTGGTTGTACGCTCTTTGGTCGAAAATGTAGACCTCCCGGCATCCTCCTTTTCTTGCAAATCGTGCTACCAGTTGTGTCTCCTTAATCATCCTTGTCGGTCTCATTGTGTTACCAAATTCAGACCTTCCTCTGGTGACCTCGACTGCCCTTCAACCTGGAAATCTCTGTTTTTCTTGCCCTTAGACAGGCAAGTTATTGATCTGAATTGGAAAGTAGCTCATGGGGTTTTGTACACCGCTGAACGGCTATCCTCCTTTGGTTATAACCTGCCCACCAATTGTTTTTGCGGTTATCACATGGAGTCCTCTGAACATCTCTTCTTTTCGTGTCCCCTCATCCAGAGTGGCATTGGCTTTGTTCAATCTCTGCTCTTTCGGGCCTCCCCCTTGGCTCCCTCCATAACTGTGCGACACATGCTCTTTGTTTTAGCAGCGACGAGCTTCTTTGTGTTCCTCGGGTCTTCTCCTACTTACTGAATCTTTGTAAGTTTTTAGTCTGGTGCCAGCGGAACGACTATCGCTTCCGCTCAGTACCACCCAGTGCTCTCAGGCTCCTGGCCTGTCTCAAGTCTGGGGCAAATTTCTATTTGCCTCTGTACTTCAAGCGTTTCCTCTCCCAGCGACGTCGTCGCCTCTTCCATCGTCAATGGGGCGCTAATGGCGTCGTTGGCGTTGTCCCTGGCGGTTCTTTTAAACTGAGTGTTTGAGCGCCTGGTCTTATCTAGAACTTTTTGGTGTCTTCGTTTTTATTACACGTATTGAAGTATTTGGTCTCTTTCCCTAGTCCTGGTCGCCTTTGTTGGATGTACTGAGCTAGTATTTTTTAACCAGTCTTTCTTTTCTCGCTTTTACTGCATGGGTAATGTTTTAAACTGTGTCTATTGTCTTTTGTTTTTTATGGTGGGGCGGGGTTCGACTCCCCGGCGAAGTTGGCGAGCCGGCCTCGTACGAGGGTGCTCCCCCTCCTTGGCGGTACTTCTTCATCTATGCCTCTATAGTCGGTGGAGATTGCACTGCGTCCATCGTACCGCCTTAAATACAAAAAAACATAACTACCGACCCCTAGGCAAACCTATGGTTGACACCACGGCCAAAAAAGTTCATCGATCGATTCGATGACTACTACAAGAAGGCCACATAGACGAAATGACGGCTAAATGGCTCTTCCTTACGCCCGACCCTCCGCGAATACCAGTGTTTTACACACTTACAAAGATTCACAAACCGACACCTGTTGGTAGACCAATTATATCAGGGTGTGACGGCCCTACAGAAAGAATCTCAGTTTTTGCTGACCACCTTATTCAGCCAATAGCACAAAAGCAAGCCTCGTATCTTAAAGATGTAACAGACTTTCTTAACTTAATCGAGAAGACTAAACTGCTTAAAAACACCATTCTTGTCTCTATAGACGTCACCAGTCTCTACACGAACATACCACGGGAGGAGGGTATTACCACTGTATCCGAAGCATACGAAGAATTTTACCAGGAGAACCCTCCAATTCCTAGCAGGTATTTAAGAGAAATGCTAAGTCTGATTTTATAAGAAAACTCGTTCCAATTCAATGGAAAAGATTACCTCCAAACTCATGGAACAGCCATGGGAACGAAAATGGCCGTAGCTTTTGCTAACATATTTATGGCCAAAATAGAAAAAGAAATAGTCAGACAAAGTTACACAAAACCCATTTTTGGAAAAGATACATCGATGACGTCATATCTATGTGGAACACAAGTAGGGACAAAATAGAAGACTTCCTTCTAAAGGCAAACAGTTTTCACCCAACGATCAAATTCACGGCTGAAATCTCAGAAACCGAAACTACATTCTTGGACACGAAAGTGTACAAAGGTGACAGATTCAATAACGAATCTATTCTTGACGTGCGAACCCATTTCAAACCTACAGATACCTTTCAATACACGAATTTCTATTCGTGTCACCCACCAGGCGGCACGAAAGGCTTTATCAAAGGAGAAGCGTTAAGGCTTCTGAGAACAAATTCCTCTCAACTTACTCTTGAGGAAAACATGAGTAATTTCAAAACACGCCTGCAAAATAGAGGTTACCCAGTTAGAATTGTAGAAAAACACCCTTCAGAGATTAAATTCTCTGATAGAAAAGTGTCACTAGCTCAGAAAGACAAAACCGCACAAAAGAAAATACTGCCCTTTGTTAGCAATACCACCCGGCGTTACCTAACCTAAAAGACACACTTCTGGGGAAATGGCACCTTATAGATAATCACCCGCTACTGAGAGAAATCTTTAAGGAGCCCCCCCCCCCCCCCCCCATCATCTCGTATCGCAAGGGAAAGTCCCTAAAAGACATCCTAGTTAAAGCTAAACTATGAAGGCCTTATAACTTATTCCGTTATTCATCCGCGAACGGCAGGAGTCGTGCAGGCTTGTCACCACTTTTATCACTGAGTTTGACGATTAATGGACGTGCCCCGTCCTGCTTCGCATGAGATTACTACGCTTTCCACGTTCACTACAGGCTTTAAGATCTTTTTAGAGCTGAAGATCTACATTTACAAAGAACATCTATGGCTCTCAGAGAAAATACTATGAAGGCCTTATAACTTATTCATCAGCGAACGGCAGGAGTCGTGCAGGCTTGTCAACACTTTTATCACTGAGATTTAAAAGCATATATTGCAATAGAAATGAGCCTAAACAATGCATAAACACATGGCAAATTACAGAGGTGTCAAACTCAATGAGTCGACATGCAGATAACAGCGGAAACCATGCAGACCTATGACCTATAAAAATTTGCCATAGCACGATCTAACGGCTCCACTCCACTTAAAATTCCTCCTTATTACACAACGTGAAGTGCCCTTCATGAACACGAGTGAAGCGACAAGAAAGGTCGAGTGGCCGAACAGAGAACGGCAAATGTACAAATGTCACGAACCGTAGAAGTCGTAAAGGCTAGTCAACCACATTTCACGCAGAAAATCTTCCAGTTCATTTTGATTTCTAAGTAATGTCTCGTACGACATTTCTGTCAGTTTGACAAAGTTGTCTCCTCTCTGAAAATGTCTTATGTCTACTTTGCCTGCTATAGTATCTCGGTGAAAGATGAAGTAAAATATCTCCAACAGATGACAGATAGATGGAGCGCGCGCGCACTGGGTCTAGTCTCCTACCGAGATGCTCTTTGGACTCGTCACGCAATCCTCCTGCATGACGAGCCCTAGTTGGATATTAGTTTTTAACCGCGCGGCCATGGGCCGAGCGCGGTTCTAGGTTTACCCGGGGCTTATTATTATTTTTTTTTTGTCGGTGACCAGACGCAGACCTCCGTTCGGCCAAATTTTGAGTCACGCAACGTGTGATGTTTTTCCGCCAGAAGCTGTTAAAACATAAATATACGGACAATTTTACGGATATTGCTTTCTTTTTTGTGGGTAAAATATATTTTCTTTTCGTTTTATCAAAGCGTTGGATTTAAAGAGAATAATAAATACGCTAAAAAAAAGGTATTACGTCAGCCATGGAATGCTTTGACGGCGCAGTTTTCACTTTCGCTACATGACAAATAAGATCGTGTTTACTTTGCAAGTTTATTTCGCCAGAAGCGACATTCATTAATTTATTTGTAATTTTGCGAGAATTTCTTGTGGTTTTAGGCAGATGAAGTAAATTCTTTGGCTGTTTCATCGCAGCGAGTTCATAGATCGAAAGGAAAATTAAATATTTGCAAGCCAAGCAAAGAACTCGTCAGAACGTGCAAGGATTACGTCATTTGGTGGGGAAATAACCACCGTACTAAAGATAGCCGTGGATAACGCAATTCTTGAATTATGTGACTTGTGACTTCTTTGCTAGCCCTTTACTCAAGGGAAAAAACAATTTAATTTAATCGTCACTTTCAAGAAAGAAAGCTCTTGTTAATAGCGTTCGTATCTTCATGCCTATACATATCCTGAAGAAAGTTCCAGATTAAGACTATTACGTCATCGGAGATTTCACACCGGTTACGACTGATGGTGCAATAATACAGTTTGCGTTGATCAAGTGCTGTGATGTCTACAGCACTGCGTTGTGACTGTAGTGCTAAGAAAACAGTTAAATTTTAAAAGCGCGGTTATAAGATCTAACAGATCTTGTTTTTGTAGATTTGTCGGCAACCAGACCCAAGCTTCCACTCGGGCAAATTTTGAGTCACGCAACCTGTAATGTTTACTCACCAAAAGCTGTTGAAACATTAATAAATCTCATCTCCGATACTGACTTTCGCGGGAAAAAAATTAAAAACCCAGCGCTCGTCAAAAATTATATTTTTTCACCAGAAATTTAGCTCGAAACATACACATATATATATTCGTTTGAATCGTCGATGAAATGACCTTTTCCGGATATTTTTTCCTTCGGGGTCAACAAAAACCTCCGATTACAAAATCACGCCCAACCCACACGTTGCAAAAAAATCTCTTCAAAACCCTGACTTCGAAGCGATGTAACACTTCAGCGTTAATCGCTACCACACATCGGCACACGGGAAATCTATTCCTTAACAATCCAGCTTTATTGTGTTAAAATTTCAGCGAAATCGAAAAAAAAACAGAATTAATTAGAATTTTTTTGTGACCTCACTCCCCAGACTTGACCTAACAAAGGAAGCAACGGTCGCCCATAGCAACCGAAAAACACGAACATAACAAAGCCGACGTTTCGGCCAAAAAACTCCAGAATTATCGCCTGAGAGCTGAAACTTGAATGGGAACATCTTTTTCGAACTTTTTTCAAATGATTTAGACGAAAGACTGGCCTCGGCGGGCTACAAAAAAGACCAAGAGAAAAACAGAACAAGACAGCAGAACAAGCCTATAATATTTCATCGCATGGCTGTCGGCACGAAAACGAAACTAGAGCTTACTCTGGATAAATTCAGCCTTAGAAGCCAGCAACCGGTCCCAAATTACTTTCTGTATCCTTACAAATGTCCTGACTTCCATCTCCAAAAGATTTTGCCCCAATTTTGAGCAAATAAACATTTCGTCGACGGCGACCGCCATTATGGTGACTTGCATACTAAATAAGCTAACTTGACAAAATTCTCCCGAGGGGGTGATATGACGAAAAGAGCTGAAAAATGGCCTGTAATTGGCTAATGATGAGATCATCCCACTATCCAACTTTGGTGAGAATCGAAAGTAAAGCCAATTTTCTGTCACGTTTTCAATCTGTGGTCACTGGAGTGACCAAAATCGATACATCGGTCGGGATAGAGTTTTATTATTAAAGTGCCTATGAAGTAAAAAATAATTGCTGCTGATTTTGAAAGGCTTTTCAAAGTAAAGAAGGATGGCGTTTTCCTGTTTGGAATATCTTTTTTCGTTTTAGAGATATTCACGTTTTTGTATTATAAGTGATGACGTCATAGGTGGTTCCACTAAAGCAGTTCAACAGTCAATCAAGAATATCTCTAGAAATATTAAAGCAGTGTTCTTTAAACTTGGCACCTGAAATCTAAATCACAAAAGAATCAAAATGACACCCGTTGTGCCGTCACCATGACAACAGTTATGCCGCTGGTCCTGTTTTAATTAAAACTAACATTACCAGATTTTATCTTAAACAAGGATCATCCACTCCCAACAATCTAATGGGGAGAGTTAAGACAATATGGGAATCACGTGTGTTCCGAGCAAGACCCTCTGTCCCTTTTCGAAGGGTTGCAAATTGGCATATTTGGTTTTTCACAGAAAGAGACTGGAGCCAAAAGTGTTGCCATGGCAACAACACAGAAGGTGTCATTCTCTTTCTTTTGTGATGCACATGTGTGGTGCCAAGTTTGAAGAGCACTGCTCCAATATTTCTAGGGATATTCTTGATTCAGTGTTTTACTGTTCAAGTGGAACCAGCTATGACGTCATAACTTTCCTCATTTGCATAATACAAAAACGTAAATATCTCTAGAACGAAAAAAGATATTCCATAAAGGGAAACGCCATTCTTCTTTACTTTGAAAAGCCTGTCAAATAAGCAGCAATTATTTTTTACTTCATAGGCACTTTAAATTATATGACTTGTGTGACTACTTTACTAGCCGTTTACTCGTGGAAAACACCAATTAAATTTAATCATGTTTTTAAGAAAGAAAGCTGTTGTTAATAGTGTTATTATCGTGTAGTGCATATTGTTTATGCCCATACATATCCCGAAGAAAGTTCTAGATTAAGACCATTACGTCATCGGAGATTTGTGAACGGCTACCACTGATGGTGGAATAATACAGTTTGTGTTGATCAAGTGATCTGATGTCTACAGTAAGAAAAGAATCATCAATGACTGCTTTGGAATGTGCACTGCGTTCCGACGATAGTGCTAAGTAAACAGTTAAATCTTAAAAGCGTGGTTATAAGATCTAACAGATCTTCTTGTTGTTAATTAATGTCATTAGTGACGTTAATATATTTCAGTTGGTAAAATGAGACGTATTTATGACTCATTTATTGGTTTTATTGAAACGTTATTGACCTTATTGTTTAAAACATTCACTGCTTTCATAATGCTTTCACAAATCCGAACTTCGCTGTCGGTCTGTTTTGACATTGGTGTCGCTTTCCCTATTTCGCTGGAGTAGTTTGTCATTCGTCGCCAGTTCGTGGCTCTCGTGTCGCCGTTTCAAGGTCATGTCGCTTGTCGGAATTTACCCCTAACGGGGCCTCATCATCTCATAGCGGAAATTCAAGTCGCTGAAGGTTGTATGGTTCAGTGAAGGACGTTACATATAGTATAAATCTCCTTAAGAATGCGAATGCACACCGCGGCCGAGGCTGTGTATAGAAGATCTTTGACTCATTTTTACCTCAGAATGAAGTGTAGGTCTTGTGAAGGGCGATTAAATAATTTAAGAGAATTCAGGGCCTTTTTTAATTGATCACTAAAAGCCAAAGTCACTTTGAAAGGAGCGAAAGGGTGAAAACATTTATTGAAGTGTCACCGCGCCGTCGTCGCCCCGAACTTTGGAGAGCGCGAAGGATAATAGAACGAACTCGTCGCGGTATGCATTTTGCCGTCGTTGCCGATAAACTTGATTTATCTTGGACCGAAAGGAGGCTAGAAAAAGAAAAATATAATTTTTATTCTGTCGTTAATAAAGAAGTGTACGTGACTCCAACGGTTCGTGACAATTGTGCACATTCTCGTTTAATTTTCGATCTTTCGACCTTTCTTTGCTTCACGGGTGTTTCTGAGTGGCAATTTTTATGCCATGTTATTAGAAGAAATGAAAATTATAGGTAGAGCGGAGTCGTTTGATTGTGTAACAGCATATTTTTAGAGGTCGTAGGTCTGCAAAGTTTCCGCTCTTAACTGCACGTCGCTTCTCAGAGTTTGACACCTGTTATTTGCCATGCCGTGCTTCTACTTTGTTTAGGTTCGTTTCTATTGCAAGTTATGTTTTAAGGCTCTAAGTATTGGCTCTCCAGGGACAAAGATAAAATATTCCGTGAATATATTTGCCTACTTGCATTCTATATTGTGACGCCGCAGGTGACGCCGGACCCGGCTATTTGATTAGAACTGTTTATCTTCGTCCAGCTTTTCTTCAGAGTCTGCCGTAGCTTTATTTTGAGGACGCTATACGTTTTCCTAGAGACATTCTTTTTTTTTGCATCAATTTGGTCGAATGCATTGAAAGGAGAAACAACAATTACTACAGGATGAAATTGCGCTGCTCGACGTCTCCAGTTGGAATATGACAAACTTTCCATAAGTCCAGTAGGTAAGACGGCAACACTGAAAATCGCAACCACTAAATTGCCTCGAGACAGACTTGCTTAACCTTCAAATAAACGTTGAAATAGATATTATTCGAAATTTCAGCCTGAAAGCTAAGTATTGATAAATGCCACGGGTAATAGCAGTCGCGGCGCATTACATTCGACGAAGCTCAAGGCGACGAATTGCTGATTACAGAGGACCCGTCCCTGATGTTCTCAATTGTCAAAGTGGCACGTGACAAGACCCAACCAGGGTCTCTCCTCGCTCGCTCCAGGGGGCGGTAAGATGAGAGACCCTTTGAACGAGGTTGGTGATAATCTGTCACGTAACGAGATCAACTAACAATACATTCTGCAACACGAATAAAATCTAAACAAATATATTGCCGTCATGAACACTCAGATAGTATTGCTGTTATCGTGCAGCAAGGATATCAAAAGCCACAAGACTTTTTTCGAGTTTTCAGTTGTTGAGACAGAGATAGGGCTTATCTTAGCAAGAAGTGGGATTTTCGTGAAGCCCGTCAATTTTTCGGAAGTGACTGTTTGCTCCTTTTATCGATCAAGCCTTGGAATTGGATGGAGAAGAGCGAGTAGATTATGTTCTGTGCCTCAGGATGTCTCCGGTCACAAAAAGGAATCACAAAAAGTACTCGCAGCAGAAAGGGGAATTACTTTGCAGCACTCAATACACATTTTTGAGCTCACGAAAAACCTCTTACCCGTTGGATCAGGTAAGCGATTACAATGTTTATTCTCACTTTATGCAAGGATAAACATCCGTATAGCTTCTTATTTCACGCAGGGTACTTGGCAGGATCACAGACTTCATATCCTTACTTCAAATCACTTCACTGCCGCGTAAAATAACTCCAAGTTTAACAGCAAAATTATTTTCATGTCTCACGAGTTTTCAGGATTTTTGCAAATACTTTCATGTCGCAATCTTGTACAAACACTGGCATTTACTCAACATTTTCACCTTCTTCAAGACTTATTTAAAAGGGGAGCACTCGAATTGAAATATTTTACAGATATTAGAATTCCTTCCAACAATGCTAGGAAAAAGGAAAGGAAAGTAAAAGACTGACTTGTAACACGGTAAAATACAGATTGCGTAATCAATTCAAGGTTTTTCAGGCTTTTTCCTGGGCTAGGTTTGTTCTTTCACCACATTGAGAGCTATTTGTTCTAGGGGGATGTGCAAAGTAGAAAAGAATAAATCAATCCTTTCTCTCCAAATATTAAGGCAATTTGTGTACGATATCGACAGTCCCTGGGAAAAACAAAACATCAGTTAGAATCGCAGGATTTGGGCGCAACAGGAGGCGTGGAAAACAGCACAGAAGGTCTATGTGGTCTAAGCTTGGTGAGTTTCTTGAAATTGTTTATGAAAAATTTCCATCCAATATAGTTAATGAAATTGGAAAACCTTAAAGCATTCTCTTAATTCTCCCTTCGCCCTTTTCAGGGGTTACACCCACACTAGAGAAGGGCGTGTCCAGGATAACTTGCATGCGCATTCTCAAAACGCCGCCATTGCCGCCCGTCAACGACTGGCCAAAACCATACATGGGACAAGAATTGGAAAAGCGTACCCTGTCCGGATAGCCAATCACATCCCAGAATGTAGCCAAATAATAAAGGTTTTAAATTAATTTATGGCTTCTTGCCTTATTTTCTAAATTTTCCAAATGGAAAAGAATACTGAGTAGTAACTGGATGAAGATATCAGGATAGGTTACCAGTCAATTAAATTAATTATCGACTATTACTTTCCAGCTCGCATGCGACTTGCGCTTTTATACACGACACCCCGCGCTTAGAGACGGTTGATCTCATTTTGAAGCCATGCAAAGCAATGATTTCACTTTTTTGTCAGGTTGATGAACAAGCGAGTGAATTGATATTCCTGCGATTACTTGTCCTGTAACTGTTGGTGATGAATCTGTGCCAGAAGGTTCCACATCCAAACGGCAGAGCCTTTTTTTCCGCAAGAAGATTCAAAACAGATACCCACGGAAAGGTTAAAAAGTTATATCTGCGATGCTTGATGTCCTGGCACCTGCAAATTCGCAAGAGCTGTCGACTGAGCTTTTTGATCGTCATGCTGTTAGCAGACAGAGTCAGTTTGTGGTCGAAGCCAGAAGTGAAAAAGAGACGGAGCTTCTTAGTGTATTTGCTGAGAGGTACTTAAACGCGCAACATTCGAACACCAGACTACAAATACTCTCTTTGATGGCAGCTAAGTTATTCCTTAAGAAGAAAAGACAAATTATTCCAACGGTTACTAGCTATCGCTACAACATTGCCCGACGCCACAGGCTGTTACATGGAAGAGCTGCTCCCCTTCCAAACCAGGAGAAAAAGAGAATGAGGATGGAACCTGTAAAATTAGAACATTTTGTTTCTTTCATGACGAGTCCACACGTAATTCAAAATGTTCCTTTTCTGGAAAAACTTCTGAAATTGTTAACTGGCGAGATCATAAAAACACCCAATGTGATCAGAACAATGATACCAGAGCGTAGTATCAGCAATACTGCTGTGAAATCAACTTTGAGCCTATGAATAAGAGAACCGTACAGAGAGTTTTGGCCGTATGTTCTTCATCTGTTCGCAATTCTCTACAAAGACTTGATAACTTTTCAGCATAAGGAGTGGGAGCATTTGATCATTTAGAGAAACTCGTAGACAGACTTGTTGACTGTGGCAAGACTCAGCAATGGGTGAGGGAAGTTAAGCAGCAACTTCGTTTGCCGAAGCAGTACCTAAAGGGCGACTACACGGAGCTCTTTCTCACCGCTGGAAAAGTTGGTTCCGCTGTGTGAACGGATCTCTTTGACTTGGCGTCTTCTCGCTATCAGACTTCTCAGTGCCAACAGAAAGGAATCGGTGTCCAAACTGTGCGAGACTTCAATGTGTATTCCACGAATAACCAAACACGTAAAAATAACTCCGTATCTCTTTACAAGACTTCGCCCACGCTTTACTTGAAAGGGACCAAAGTAGTCGACACCTAAGACGATCCACAGGAAGATCGGCCATTTTCTGTTCGCAAACTGGACGTTGGGGACGCCGACAACTTACGCACTTTGATAGGACTGACCTAATTGCAGAGCTTGCCTTAACGATCGAAAATTTTTCGCGCAAAAGACTGAGCACTTATTCTGTTCCAGAGTGTCCATGTATCAGGTGACAGTGGTGAACAATTAGGGTGGACACGTGATCACTCTCTGGTAGGATGATCTGATACTTAGAATCAAAGGATGCTGGGGCTAAACGAAGTCTCTCACAAACACGTAATAGACCAACAACAAGGACTGGGTCAAGACTCCGAAGACCGCTGTTTTTTTGACATGCGCCACATCAACTCTTGAGTTTCTAAGTGATTGGAGCTCTTCAGGGAAATAATGCCAGTGGACACACTTTAGTATCTCTAATTCTGTTGCCCTCAGTTCTTCCGTGTTGATGCGCCGCCAAAGAGCGTTTAAGAGGATATTGCTAACTTCTTGCGTGTATTTGCCAATCGCAAATTCTCACGGTACCGTAGGAACCAAGCAATTGATTTATTGAGGCGATGCCAGGAAGACGTTCTTCGAAATTAATCTACTAGAGGACAAAAGGGCGCAGCCACTGACGTCGCCAGGACGGTGACGTTCACCTTCACCTCTGGATCGGCGTCTGGAATACTGCCCAGTGACGAAGGACCCTGTGGCCACCCCTGTTTTTTCCCCCACAGAAACGCCGGCCCCTTTATCCAGCGTTCAAAACTAAGAAGAGCTTCCGCCGATAACCCCCTAGATAGGTCATCACCTGGATTCAGGTCACCACTCACATGTCTCCACTGATATGGATCCGAACCGTCTCGAATGATTGCGATACGATTAGCCACGAATGTGTGGAACCGCTTGGTTTCGTTACTGACGTAGCGCAACACTGATGTGCTGTCCGTCCACAAAGAGATTTCTCGGTTAGTGGCAAGACCAGCTCTCTCTTTGGAACTTCATCCAATTGCACTGAGACTACTGCGGCTGAAAGTTCCAGACGAGGAATTGTAACTTGTTTGAGAGGCACAAGACGCGACTTCCCTTGGAGGATTGTGCAGTCAATTGTACCATAACCATCAGACAGGGGGAGATACGAGACCAATCCAAAACCAATTTCAGAGGCGTCTGAAAAGTGATGTAGCTAACTGGACACGATGTTACCAAAGTTGGCTGGTTCAAGGCAGCGTTCGATTGTAAACTGTGAGAACTTAGGGAGGTCCGTTAGCCATCTCTGCCAACGCACGTTATACTCTGTAGGTATTTCTTCGTCCCAAGTCAACTTTATTCGGCATAAGTCCTGGAGAATCTTCTTGGCCTTCAGTACAAAGGGTGGCGCGAAACCAAAGGCGTCGAAGGCTGTCCCAACGACGGACAAAATGCCCCTACGGGTAGACAGTCTGATTTCGACGTTAATATTGAAACCAAATTTGTCGTCTCTATTCTCCACTGAACGCCAAGTGCCCGTTTGATCGGCAATTAATCCTTCTAGAGGTCCAGCTTCTTGATTTCTTGCGCGCGCTCTGACTCAGGCATACTCTCTAAAACTGCACGGTTGTTGCTGATCCACTTTGTTAGTCCAAAACCACCTCGCTGCAATAGGCTGCGCAACTCGCCGACATGACAAACAGCATCCTCAACTGAAGGCAGAGACTTTTGACAGTCGTCCACGTAAAAGTTCAGTCTGACTGTATTTATGACATCAGCGGAGAAATCCTTGGCATTATCCTTTGCGGACGGCAAAATTTGAACAGGCTGGGGAGGACACAGCGCGAAACAGGTGGATGGTCATTTAATATTCTTCTGTAGGGCATGATAATTTCCCATCCGGCCACCATAGAAAGCGAAGGAAAGAGCAGTCAGGGTCAGGAACTCTAACCTGGTAAAACATTGCGTCGATGCCCGCCATTACATCCAGACGATCCTGAGGAAATCTTGTGAGGACACCCAGATCAGGACCTTTCAACAGCAGATGATTAAGACATTTTGCTTTGTAGTTCGCAGAACAGGCCAAGACTACATGTATTTTTCCAGGTTTGGGTGGATGATAAACCCCATGGTGCGGTATGAACCATGTCTTGCCTTGATAACTTAATTCCCTCTTTGCGGGGGAACTTTCCTTGCGTATCGCTTTGTGGCACTATCTTCAAGGAAAGCTTTGTAATCATCAAGCAATCTTGGATTCTTCTCCAACCTTTTGTTCAACCAGGATGATCGCTTTTCCAGCTGGAAACGATTGTTTGGAACTGGATGCCGTCGATCTTTAAATAGTAGGGGATCTCGTAAAGGCCATCCTTCAACAGCGAGGATTCCTCTACGCTTGCCATAAAACAACGCTCATCTTGGGATAGCTCAATCCTGTTGTTGGCAATGGACTCGTTGAAGGCAAGGTTGTAATAGTCTTCGACCATGTGCTGTAGATCAGTATCGGTGTTAAAAAAGAAGCTTGTTGTTTGTGAGCCGTGGTGATAGCGCCCCAACGGGCCGTTAACTACCCTGTTACTGTTTTTGACCTGGACTGGGTCGAGGGCCTCTGGGACGTCGCTTGCAATCAACAGGCCGATATCCGCACTGACGTTAGCCAGTTTAACTCCGCACAGGTGCGGCCACAGATCAACATCTTCCTGGCTTGGAATATCGTCCTTTGCGACATGTATATCGGTTCTGGTGTAGAGGACTGGTAGCGCTATGATATTGTTTTCATCCAGGTCGGAGATAACCAGATCTCGAACAAGAAAACTGTCAACAAGACTGCCTTTCTTCTCTAGTGTCGTGAGGAAAATCTTTGTTGAAGACCGTCGATGCCAAGTTGCTTCATCAGAGATTCCTTGCAGAATGTAGAATTGCTGTCGCTGTCCAAGAAGGCGTACGTAATAATTGCTGTGTCTCTGCCTTTTCGTTTAACTTTCACTTGCACGATAGCCAATACCTGTCCTCGGACGTCCGAACACAGTAACGCTACATAAGGCATCATCAGTGCTGACCATGCCATTGCGTACTTGAGATGCACTGCCTCTAAAATTGTTGGCGCTTCCAATACTGGTTTCGCCATTCGATCTTTCACGAGGCTGAGTGTGAAGGACAGTGGGATGTTTCTTTGGACAATTAGTAAAGTTGCACGACTTCCGTTGAGGGCAGTCCTTTGCAACGGGGATATCGGACAAACATCCAAAACAAAGACTTTTTGATGCTATAAACTGAATACACTCCTGGTAAGAGCGGCCTCTCAGCGATCTAGAATCCTCGAGATCGTAGTTAAAGTTGCAGAAGCAACAGGAGTTGCTGATAGGCGCAACAGAAGTCGTAAGTTGAGAAGCGTCGATGTTAATGCTTCTTTCTACTTCTATATTAAGGCCATGGTCAGTATTCACTTGAGTGGTGAAACTTAACTCTCTGACTTGGGTAACGACTTTTCCTCTGTTCTCGTACCAGACCGAGCTTCGAGCATTTTTGAGCTCTCTTTGATTTGACCAAAAACTGGATTGGTGGCTATCCTGGCCTCGCGGTATATAAATGAGACAAGATCATCGAATTTTTCAGGCCTCCCCTGTTGCTCTATAATATCATCGACGCCATATCATCAACAGGATGCCATATTTCTGTCACACTGTACGGTAGTTTAAGTATCAACTTCTGAATATTGTTTGGTTGATCGAACTTGGACAAATATTGGCTGCCCTTTATGGCATTTTTACAACTGGTAAGGTAAACTGAGAATCTACTGAGAGCCGACCCATCGTCTGACTTAACAGGAGGCTAATTTAATGCCTTGGATTCGTACGCGGACGCAATTCGAAACTCGTGTCCAAATTTCGTTTCAATCAACCTGCGGGCCTCAGCGCACCCTTCACATGGAGTCAAATGGTTACAGGATTGTACAAGCTCCTTCACATCACCAGCGGTGTACTGTTCTAGATAGTAAAGCCATTCCGTACCGCTCGATGTCCTGGACTCAATCAAACTCTCAAAGGCTCGGGCAAAGGTGCGGTACTCCAGTGGATTCCCATGGAACTTTGGTACCTGAGGCTGCGGAAGTTTGCTCTTGTTCTGGTTAATTGCGAGCATTTCCATGATCCTAGTTTGCTGCATTTGTAATGCGTTCTGCTGTTGCTGCAATTTTGTGTTGCCGTGAAAAGCAGTGCCACACGTAACAGGACCTTTGGCATAGATCGGCCGAATGCCGCAGAGATGTTTAGCACCTTAAGATTGCGTCGATTAAGGTGTTTCGGGATTAAATACTGTGGGATTAACGACAGATGGAGACTTAAGTTCCTTTTCTTCATGAAACGCTTTCCCTAGCTTAACGGGCTTCAGGCTTACAGAACGCCATGACTGTTCCGCTATCGCCGCTACCGCTTGTTCCTTCCCCACTGTTTTTACGATTTTTTCTTCCAAATTCAAACGCGATTCTTCTTTCTTTAAACGGAATTTTTGCTCTTCCAAAACGAAGCATTTTTCTAACGTCGATCTTTCAGCTTTTAATTCTGCAAGACGTGGTGCTTCCTTGGCTCTGGCGACAAAGAGGGAGGAGATGCGACTGGTAAGCGAGCCGGCTCTAGTTGAGCGTCTCGAGGTTCTCGAAGTTCTAGAGGGTTACCCCGCAGCGGGAGAACTCACAGAATCCTCCGGCTTTACTTCAGAATCGACCTGAAGAGATTGAGCTACGAGATCACCTTCCACTCTGGTAATCCAATCTCTAGTTGTCCAATAGATATCTCTGAACTTCACGGGTGAGTTACTCGCCACATTCAATTTCATACTCTTCACTTCCAATTTCCGCCGCGTAATTGAGGTGAGCATATTTAAATTTTAGATAGGCGTCTTAAGCGGCTGTCAGTTTCTGTTTAACTCCTTGTAGGTTCCTGTCATCTTAAAGGAACTCGTGAACTCTGTTGACGTTCGCGGGATGTCCTCTTCGAGTGTTATTTAACCTGCGAAGTTTTTCGCTTAAAACTCCTTCCATTTCAAGGGTGGTATTCGGCTTTTTATTTCATAAAGTTGTACGCCGTCAGACTTCTTCAGACTCCATACAAATTTTTAACGATGAAGCAACCAACGGGGTGTGACATTATCTCCAGCAAGCAATAATAATTTAGAAGCCACACTCTATTTACTGGCGATCAACAACTGAGGTTCATTGTGCTTAAAACTGAAAAAGAAACGAACAGAACAAACATAAACAAAGCGAAAATGGTGCAAACTAAAACCCGAGAAAGTAATGCGATGTTGGGCTATAAATGGCAGAGATGCCCCGGAGATAAAGCAACACCTGTACTAAATGCTTCCATTTGACTACTACACTCCGATCGGCACTGCGAGAACTAAAACAAAGCGCTCCCCAAAGGCTATTTGAATAAATTACGTAACTATACAAGCGCACATTCCAACACATTGCAGTATACAAAACAAAACATACACTCTAATTAACCGAACGCATATTAACACTATTTAGAGGCGTTGCAATCTTACAATATTATCAGCTGGAAAGCCCGTTAGCTACGTTTAGTCCACCAGGCTGAGGTAAAGCATTCAGTTTTAGCCAAACTCGACAGCCGATCGGTGCTGTTAGTCCAGCGCTGGGCAATGAAATATACGCCCCTAAAAAATATCGAGAGACTCGGTCAGATTGGTTTGCGAAGCGAGGATTGCCATGGCATATTAATGTTCCCATAAGACGGTTAGAGGGTTGTAGGCAATTTGAATCCCAGGCACTTGTTCACGTATTTAAAAGCTGCGCTCATGACAGCGTGACTGTGGTTTCGAAAACGCTTGACAGCCTGACTACCCTGAGAAACGAAATTTCAGACCTGGAAAAGGCTTATTAGGAATAACATAACGCTAGCTGTTATCACAGGGAAACTTGAAACATCTCAGCTAAGCTGGCCAGTGAGACCATAGGAGTGGCTGTTGTAAGAAACGACTTCTCGGACCCTTAAGGTGGAAAGGGGGTACGTTATCGCAAAGTAGCAACAATCAAAGGAGACGTTGGAAGGTGCGTAAACGAAGGCAATGCATCAACGCTTTACAGCTCGAAACAGCCCTTGAATCTGGCCAAGCAACCACAGGAGTGAACGGAAGCTATGTTGCTGCTAATCTGTCAAGCACCTTTCATATCCAATGGAATGGCATAATGTTACTCAACAATTTTGAGAACGATGAATCTGGCGTACGAGTATAGAGAGCATTGAATGTGGGTGCCGGTAAAGTAGTGCTATGGGGAAAGTTCGAAGGAGTCATCAAGCAGCCCGAAAAATTGGAAATCCCAGAACCCTCATCGCAAAAGTAAGTGGCGCACCGCCGTTCAAGATTGTGAAACATCGACATCTCAATAGAAGCTCTGTCAAAGCAGATTTCTCAACGGAAAACAAAAACCAAGTATGAAGCAGTATTGTTCAAAATAAGCCGATGACATGCTTTTCCCGTGTCCAGAGGAAGGATGTGGAAAAGCATACAGCCTCTTTGCAAACCTCCAGACACCTAGATACTGGGAAACACCAAAAGATGCTCGAACAGAAAACTCTCCACTACAGAGCTAAAAGAGAATATTCTTCTTAGCTGAGGGAGGGATGCAGTCTAATTCCAAGCGTTCGAGTTACTATCCAAGCCTTGCCGCCTCTTCCAATGGGTCAGGCCGTGAAGACAATTAAGAAAAAGGTGAGTTTTACAAAGAAACAGACCGAAATCTTAACTGACCAATTTAAAAAAGGAAAGCAAAGTGGGCGGACAAGCGATCCACATGAAGTTGCAAAAGCAATGAGCTGAGCAAGAGACCAAGCGGGAGAACGCCGATTTCAACCTGATGAAATCCTCACGTCGCAGCAGATTAGTGGCTTCTTTAGTCATGTTTCAGCAAAGAAGCGATTAGAAGGTACAGGCGCCGGTAACGAAGCGAAAGCTAGTGGAGTCTCAGAAGTGGCCATGGAGGGTGCCGACTTGGACGAAATTATGCCGAAGCAGATAGTCATCTATCTTCTGTGTGTGCAAATGTGATGAGAGATGTGTCTATTCAGCATCTAATTGTATCTTTTGATCTTAACATCTGCGAACTTGTTGAAAAACGTACACTCACAACTTTAAAAGTGGAGAGGCTAAGAGACATGTGCATCGACCTTGGGCTGGATATTTCTGACATTTCACCTCAGAAGAGGAAAAAGCCATACCTCACTCAACTCACACAATTAGTCCAGGAGTGTACATGCACTGTCAAGTAACTGAGCACTGTGCGTTTCAACTGATCCGCTGATTATAAAAGGCGGTGCGTATACAATTTTTAAGAGGGCGTCGCGTGGCAGCAGAGATCTACATATCACATTTCAGTCACCTGAGCTCGCTACTGCTTATGGCATCTCCTGAAATTTGTTTTGACGATTTTCAGTATATTTGGAATTGGTGAGTGGAAAAGACGGAGAAGGGATGCAAATACTCGAATTTATGTTAACGAGATGCGAAGCAAATGTAAACTAACGGCTGTGTGGGAAATTTAATCTGTTGTTTGCAATTCAATTGTTGAACCTGTTGTGTACAGAATTACGCAGAACTATGGCGCGATTCACAGGGTAAAAAAGTCGAAACTTGTTTCCCCTGTCTCAGTATATTAAAATCAAGTGTAGTTGTAGACATTTTAATATGTCTCTTGTCATTTCAACGGCCAGTGAAGTTATAACTGCCCAAAACAGTTATTTATGTACAACGTGTTAAATGTTGTTATTATGCAGCTTTTATTATATAGCGTTCGCTTGTGGCCGATATAACGCGCGTTCTGATTAGCTAAGAGCGAGATCTGAGCGGTCATTATGCAGCCGTAATACCCACGGGCCGATTACGGATTATGCAAATTAGGAAGAGCCAGGTTCTGAAAATTCAAGCGCATTGAAGCGATGAAAGCCCATTAAAATCAGTAGGAAAATGTAAGTAGCTAAAAGTTTAGAGGTGTTTCTTAATAAAATTTCTATTTATGACTTAACAGTCGGTAACCTTGGCCGGCACTAGTGAAAAACAATCAAAGTTTCCCTATTCTTAAGTAAAGCAAAAATTGGTAAGTGAAAAACACCATCGGCAGATCTGCGATGCATCCTGAGCAGAACACCAGAAAGACACTTATAAGTTATCATCTTAGTCACAGCAATTACCGAAGTATTGAACTCCGTCAAAGTTCTCATCAAATAGATTCCCTCGCTTTGACACAAGCAAGTGTAAATCAGCTTCCAGGATCATCAGATGTAAACAATCGTGCGGTTTCTGCCGGTAGCAGTGTTTCTCATAACTGCAGACGTTCACAAGGCTTGTAATGTTCATCCATAAATCCCACAATGAAGAAGGCGAAGATATGTTGTCGAAAGCGAATGCGAAGATTGAGTTAAGCTTATTTTGAGCAGTGTATTCTGAAGCATTTGTATTTTCTTTCACGGAAAGACGGTTGGTTTGGGCGTTGACGTTTCACCCCAAAAGCCAGAAAAACTCCCCCATCAATTTGTGGTACCAGGATAGTAAAATACGTTTTGAGATTGTGACAGCGACTTTTCCGTAAAGAAATGAGTGTTTTTAACGGAATACGTAATACAGTGGTGAAATTCACTGACTGTGTAGTTTTTCCCTAGGTTTGAGACGATGAATGAATCGGTAACCGCGGGCATCGCCGGATGTAAATTGACGACTTCCGCTCCAATGATTTTTCTCTTTATTGATGAGCCATATAATAAACAACTTAATAACCTCGACCATTCGGTCGTTACATGCAAATCTCAAACTGAGGTCTTGCCGTATTGACCGCGCGATAGCGAGGTCAATCCGGTAGGCCGAGGTTTGAAATTTTCCCGTAACGACCGAACGGTCGAGTTTATTAAGTAGTTAATAATGGCGTCATAATATTTAACCGAAAGACGGCCGTTGGTCATCTTTTGATTGTCAAAGGTCCCAAAAGAATAAAACCCAAATCGTAAAGAACTATCTTTCAAGGGTTCTTGGTTGTGTTTTTGTAAACTTTAAGAGACTGCTACATGTATTTTTGCCAAGCTATTCTAGGCTACGTTTATGTTTATTTCAAAAGACCGAAGATGTCGTGTCTTAACGGCGACGTAGGTCGTCCAGGAATAACACGATTTACGATTGAAACCTCAAAATATTGTGGGAAACGCAGTTTTAGCTACTACAAGCTGTTTAGACTGGAGACTTTTAATTTCAGTGCAATGACACAAAAAAGTGTCAATTGTCACCGAATGCCTCCCATTTTCTTATGACGCAGTGCTACCTACCTAAAGCTCCAAAGACTCGAAACTTGACATTTGAACGAAAACAAGGTAAAATGACGAGTTACGATTTATATCTCTAATTTTTCTCAGAAATTCAGTTTTAGCTACCAGAAGCTGTTTAGACTAGAAACTACTTAATTGACTGTAATGGCACGACAAATTTCGATTTTAACTCCATACCTGTAAATACTTGAAACTCGACATTTAAGCAAAAACCGACGTAAAATGACGATTTACGATTTAAATCTCCAAACTTTGTCGGAAACGCAGTTTTAGCTACTACACGCTCTTTACAGTGAAAAGCAAATTTCGCTATTAGAAGCTGTTTAAAGTGGAAACCTCTTATTTGAACGTAATAGCACGAAAAATGTCCATTTTCACTCTACAACTTTCAGTTTTTCTAAAAGACAGTGATAGCTACCTAAAGCTCTTAATAGTCAACGACACTTAAACGAAAACCGAGGTAAAATGACGACTACCGATTTGAATCTCCAAATGTTCTAAAAACCGCAGTTTTGGCAACTAGAAGCATTTCAGACTATAAGCGGCACATTTCAGCGTAGTAGGACGAGAAAAGTCAATGTTCACTGCCTTGAAAAAATAGTTCAAGCTACTTAAAGCTGTAAATAGCCGAAACTTCATATTTCAGCAAAAACTGACCTAAAATGTTGATTTACGATGTAATTGTCCAAATGTTGTTGGAACGCTGTTTAGTTAGAATAAGTTGTTTAGACTGGAAAGTGTACGCATGAGGGAGATGGAACAAGAAATGTCGATCTTTACTCCATGCCTCCCAATTGCCGCTAAAACACAGTGTTTTAGCTACCTGAAACTAAAAATACACGAAACTTTGCATTTGAGCGAAAATCGATGTAAAGTGACGATTTAGATTTAAACCTCCAATTATTCGCAGAAAAGCAGTTTTACCTACCGCGAGCTAGACTGGAAACTGGTAATTTGAGGAATATGGCACTAGAAATGTCGATTTTCACTTCATGCCTCTCAGTCGTTTCTAGAAAATAGTTTATGGTACTTGACGCTTTAAATACTGGTAACATTACGTGTTAATGAAAAGCCACGTAAAATGACGATTTAGGATTTAAACCTCCAAATATTCTCAGAAAAGTAGTTTTTGCTACTGGAAGCTTTTTAGACTGTAAACTTCTAATGTGAGGGTTGTGACACGAGAAATGTCGATTTGCTTTTCATGCCTCCCAGTTCTTTCTAAAGCACAGTTTTGAGCTACTTGAAGCTTTAAATACTGGTAACTTTACGTCTTAAGTAAAAGCCACGTAAAGTGACGATTTACGACTTAATAAACTTCTAAATGATCTTAGAAACACAGTTTTAGCCAGTGCAAGCTATGTAGAATAGAAAGTGCACATATGAAGTGAAGCTCTAAGTACCTAAAACTTTACATTTGAGCGCAAAGCAACGTAAAGTAACGATTTACGATTTAAACCTTCAAATGTTGTGAGAAACGCAGTTCTAGCTACTGCAGGACGTTTAGACTGGAAATTGCTAATTTGAGCGTCATGGAGCGAGAAATGTCTATTTTTGATCCATGCCTGCCAGTTACCTCTAAAACACAGTTTTACGTACTTAAAATCGTAGATATTGGAAGCTGTGCATTTTGAGCAAAATCGCACGGGAAATGTCGATTATCGCTTTTTGCCTACTAATTGCCTCCTAAACAAATTTTTCGCTACTTGAGGCTGTAAGTACTTGAAACTGCAGATTTGTGGGAAACGGGACCTAAAAATAACGATTTGCGCTTTTTCCTTATTAATCGCCTTTAAAACAGTGTTTCCTGCTTTAAGTTTAAAATACTTGAAACTGCTCATTGTTGAGGAAATACCTACGTAAAATTTCCATTTTCGCGTCACTCGTTCAAATTGCCTTTAAAAACTATTTCTTTCCACTTGAAACTGTAAATGCTTGAAAGTTTTCATTTGTGCGAAAACGGACGTAAAATGACGATTTTTGCTTTAAACATCCAAATTTAGTTTTAGCTACTACAACGTCTTTACACTGGAAACTGAAAATTTAAGCGAAATCTTAAAAGAAATGTCGAGTTTTGTTTTCTGTTTACGAATTGCTTCTAAAACAGATTTCTTTCTACTTGAAGATTGAAATCCTTGAAACTGCAGATTTGAGGGAAAATGGACGTAAATATCTCCGGACGTAGTTAATGCATCCAGATTCCTTCAGAAGGACATTTTTAGCTACTAAAAGCTCTTACGATTGAAAACTACACATTTAAGTGAGATTACACGAGAAATGTCGAGTTTCGCTTGATGGTTCCCAGTTGGCTCTTTCTAGCTAATTGAAGGTGTAAATAAATGAAAGTTCACATTTGAAGTTAAAACAATGATTTTTGCTTTAAAACTCCAAATTTTCTGAGAACACTGTTTTAGCTACTGCAATGTCTTTAGACCGTAAGCTGCACATTTGAGCGTAATTGCAGGACAAGTATCGATTATTGCTTTCTACGGCGCAATTTTCTACTTAAGAGTCATTGTCAGAGAAACCGGGTAGTACCAAAAGATCGAGGTCGGCCGTTTACATTCATCTTTTCACAGTATAATAACTTTCTCAAAAGATTAACAACCATGACATTTGCCAAGGTAGACGTGTTTTTTTTTTGAGATATCACTACTTCATGATTTTGGCCTGTTAAGCGGTCTAAAATGATTGAAATTTCGGGCAAGTTTAGGTGAGCCTAAAAGATACTTCCTACAAATTCCAAAAACTCTTATTTTCGTGAGATAATATTTGTCCCCTGAATAATTGGTTGAGAAATATTAGAGGTTTTTTAGCATTAACTCTACGGTTTTCACGAGGTGCCAAATATCGCCATCAAATCGTTAATGAGCGTTACCCAAATTTTAGCCATTTTCAGCAAGTCGTTTTTTAAAGTGCGGCAGTTTATTTCCACAGAGACATTTTTGTGATAGTCTTTTGCACCGTTATCTATATTCAGTTAAGCTAAAATTGGTATTTACAAGCAAATCGGAGTAATTGGTCTAGCAAAGGCCAAAAAAAATCATTAGGCAGAAATATTTCCCGCTAACTTTTTAGCAAAGAATGTCACCTTATACCGACATTCTACGATCCTTATCCATGATTTACTGAAATATTTGTAAAAAATACTTAGCTCTGGATTACAGAAAAGAATATTCAACCTGTGACATCGTTGGTTTTAAAATATTAGCAGTTCTTTCGGATCAGAAAAATCGCCTAGCATGCCTAGTGGCGGGGCAGTTTTTCTTTGATTAATAGCGTGCAAAAGAAATAGTCAAGGAAAGATGTCAGAGGTGGTGTCCATTTGCCGCAGCCCAATGTAAGGGATCAAACACAGCAACACAGATTTGGGAGGACGGTATCCGTCCTACGAAAGGATAACAACTGGAATGTGAAAAAAACTGAATAAACTTCTCAATACGTGTAGTCGTTGAGAGGTCAAGATTCCTAGCCGATGTCTTTTATTACGTTTATTGTGGTCGTTGGTATTATCGCAGGTTGGTACACCATCTTGGTTTCTTTTTCCATTCCTTTGATATAACCTCGTGAACTGATTCAAAGCTCTCTTAAAATGTCGCGAAAACTTACACCCAGAAAATCTACTGAATTTAGCAGAATTAATCGAAGAATAAGGATCCGTAGTGTGTAGATATATATAATTGGTTTATAAACAAATATTGGATGAGCTTTTTGTTAAATCCAGAATAATCAAGGTCGAATTAGGGGTTATCAGGCTGAGGCTGATTTTACCTAGATAACGAGTTACCGAGTTGCTGATATTACCGATAACCGAGTTCTTAAATATTCTGGATAACATAAAAATCGAATCTAATAATTGTTGTATTATATATAGAACAAATAAAAATGGAAGGCATGTTTTTACGTTTTCACCGACGGGAAGAAACACAAAGCACGCGAACTTCACATGATCACCCGTGACAGTTAGTGTTCTTGACGTGTTATTGTATAACTGCAGAGATGACGTCACAGGCGCTGATTTCGAAAATTCATTGTACGATTTCGGCCAGTCAGAAAAGAGATACAGAGTTCAATATCTCATAATACTTATAATGCAACCAAAGAGCCATACGAATCCTGGATATTACTTTCGTGATCCGGGAGAGGAATGTACCATCGGAGGTTAATTTTTTTCTTCTCTCTCCAAATTCTGCCTGTAACATTGTTTCAACGATAATTCGCGGTAAACACGAACACATTTCTGAGGTCTGAAATTTTGAGACACGCAGAGAGTCTCACTTTTTCGGGTCTGAGTTTCCGTAAGATTTTTCTTTTTTATGAACCACATAAAAACTATCTCAATTAATCTTCAGAGGAACTTAGTTGCGTGCAAAATGTAATTTAATTTACGTTCTCCCGCATCACAAACATATTGGGATCTCGTTCCTTACGAACTCTGACAAAAACAGTAGTAAAATTAAGAAATTAACAATAGAATTTTGCACGTAATTTCGTCCCAGAACGGAAAATAAGACGCTGTTCTAACCTGCGATGATACAAACGGCAGCATTAAACCTAGGAAAGATTTCCGCTGGCAATACTGCCCTAGCAACGATTACACGTATTGAGATGTTTCTCCCAGTCGTCTGTTCATTTTCATCCTTTGGTGGACCGGAGAGCAGGGAGCTGTATTTCCTGATAGTTTACATTGCGTTGCGGTAAATAGACACCACCTCTGACGTCTTTCCTCAACTATTTCGTCTGCACGCAAATAATTGAAAAAAAAAACTGCCGCGCCACCGGTAATGGGAGGCTATTTTTTTCATTAAAAAGAGCAGCGAATATTTTCAAAAGCAAGAGAAAACCTTTAGGTGAGATCGACATCTGGAAGTCCTCTCATCTGTCATTTGAATCTGTAACGCGTCTCGCCCTCCGAAAAAGTTAAAATTAATGTAAACAAAGGGTTTGCCGAAGTCCCAAAACTAAATTCAGGGAAACGCTTCACTCACTATTAACTTGTAGTTTATTCTACTAAACAGCAAAAGAGACCAGCGAACTGAGCATCCACTCTGTTTTTCCATGTAGAGCGAAGTTAGAATAGAATTTTCGCGGGTAAATTTAGGCTAAATTATAATAACGATTTTGGCAAAACTGAAGTGTTTCCATAAGTTAATAACGATCTCACAGCTTAAAAATTCTTTTCTGCAGTCCAGCTTACTTTTTTACGGAGAAAGTTGGTATACATTTAAGCGAAAAGAGACTTAAAATGGTGATTTCCGATTTAAACCTCCGGTTGTTTTGAGAAATTTAGTTTTAGCTACTACAAGGTGTTTCCACAGAAAATAGTTATGGCAGAAAAAATATCGATTTTTAATTCTTGCCTATTTCATAACTCGGAAACACAGTTTAAAATATGACAAGATGTAAATACTATAACATTTGCATTTTAAGCGAGACCTGACCTAAACTGACGATTTACGATATAAACCTCGAAATGTTCTCAGAAAAAAAGTGTTAACTACTACAAGTTGTTTCCACTGGAAATTTGCTATCTGAGTGTAAGTATGCATTAGATATGCCGATTTTCACTCCATGCCTTCCAGTTACCTCAACAACACATTGTCAAATTCCGAAAGTTGCAAGTACTAAAAACTTGCAATTTAAGCGAAGACTGACGTAAAATGACGATTTCCGATTTAAAGCTCCAAATGTTTTGACAAGGCAGTTCTAGCTATTACAAGCTGTTTAGACTGGAAACTGCTAATTTTAACGATCTACGATTTAGGCCTCCAAATGCTGTCGGAAATGAAGTTTTAGGTACTACAAGCTTTTTCTACTGGAAACTTCTTATTTGATTGTAATGGCACGAAAAACGTCATTTTTCACGCTATCCTTCTTAGCAGCCTCTAAGACACAGTGTTAGCTACCTTCAGCTGAAAATAGAAGAAACTTCACATTTCAGCACAAACCAACGTAACATGACGATTTACGATTTAAAGTTCTAAATGTTCTTAGAAACGCAGTTTTAGTTACTAGAAGCTGTTTACAAAAAAAACAGTTAATTTTAACGATTTACGATTGAAACCTCCAAATGTTGTTGGAAACGCAGTTATAGCTGCTACATTATTATTTGAGTGTAATGGCACAAGAAAATATCAATTTTCACTGCATGCCTCGCAGTTTTTGTAAAACACAGTGACACGTAATTGAAGTTCTGAATACTCGAAAGATCACATTGGAAGGAAAACAAAGACTAAATAACGATGTACGAGTCAAACCTTAAAGCGTAAAAGCACGAGAAATGTCGATTTTGACTCCATGTCTGTGAACTGCCTCTAAAACGCAGTTTGAGCTACTAAAGCTGTAAATGCTCTAAACTTCATATTTAATTAAAAGTCAACCTAAAATGGCGATTTACGACTTAGACCTCGGAACGTTTTTGAAAGCACAGTTTTAGCTCCTATACGCTCTTTAAAGTACAAACTTCTTATCTGAACATTAACATGCCGATTTTCCCTCCATGACTCCCGGTTTTTCTAAAACACAGTGATACCTTCCTGGGGCTCTAAGTACTCGAAGCTTCGTATTTGAATGAAAACTAAGGTAAAAAAGGATTTAATATTTTAACTTCCAAATGTTAAGGGAAACGTAATTTTAGCTATTACAGGGTGTAAAGACTAGGAACTGCTTCTCTCAGCGTAATGGCAGGAGAAATTTCGATTGTTACTCCATGCCTTTCAGTTGACTTATAAACACAGTTTTATTTACTTGGAGTGCTAAATAATTAAAACTTTTGAGGAAAAAGCGACCTACAATGACGACCATTTAAACCTGTAAATTTAGGCGGAAGCCGATCTAAAAAACCAATTTACGGTTTAAACGTCCAAATGTTCTCAGATACAGAGGTTTAGCTACTATAAGCTGTTTAAACTAGAAAGTTCTTATTTGATCGTAATGGCACGAAAAATGTGGATTTCCACTTCATGACGCCCAGTTTTCCCAAAACACAGTCATACCTGCCTGAGGCTAAAAGTACACGAAATTTTAAAGTTGGGCAAACACCGACCTAAAATGACGATTTGTAATTTGAACCTCTATATATTCTTACTAAGACAGTTTTAACTATTGCAAGAGAGATGTCGATTTTCACTCCAGGTCCCCCAGTTTTCTCTAAAACACAGTTTTAGCTACTTGGAGCGTTAAATACTTGAAAATCCACATTTGAGAGAAAACCAACCTTAAAGGACGATTTGCAATTTAAACCAGCAAATGTTCTCAGAAAAGCAGTTTTAGCTACTACAAGGTGTTATGTTTAAACACGTCCAATTTGAGCGTAATGCCATGAGAAATATCTATTTTACATCCATGCCTTCCAAATCGCTTCTAAATAACCGTTGAAACCTCACATTTAAGCAAAAACCGACCTAAAATAACGATTTATGATTTAAATCTCCAAAGTTCACAGAAACACAGTTTTAGCTTCTAGAAGCTGCTTAGACTAGAAAATGCTTATTTAAGTGTAATTGCACGAGAAATGTCGATTTTTTCCCAATAACTTTCATTTACCTCTAAAGCGCAGTTTTATTTGCTTAAGGCTGTAATACTTGTACCTGCATATTTGAGCGAAAACCGACCTCAAATGACGATTTCTTATTTAAACCTCCAAATATTCTTAGAAACGCAGTTTTAGTTACCACAAGCTGTTTAGACTGGAAACTGCTAATTTGAGCGTAATGGCACGAGATATATCGAATTTCACTCGATGTCTCCGAGTTGGCTCTAAAAGACAATTTTGCCTTCCTTAAGCTGAAAATACACGAAATTGCACATTTGACCAAGAACCGACCTAAAATAACGAGTTATGATTTAAACCTCGAAATGTTGTAAAACACGCAGTTTTAGCTACTAGAAACTCTTTCGACTGGAAACTGCTAATTTCAGCGTAATGGAAGAAGATATTTTTATTTTCAGTCCATGCCTTCCAGTTGCCTCTAAAACACAGTGGTAGCTTCCTTAATCTGGAAATACTCAGAACCTTACATTTGAAAGAAAACCGATTGACAATAAGGATTAACGATTTAAAGCTCTAACTGTTCTCAGAAACGAAGATTTATTCTTTCAAAATTTTAAGTTTTAAACCTTTAAATGATCCCACAAAGGCAGATTCACCTATTACAATCTGTTAAGACTGAAAACTGCTAATTTGGTCTCAAAGGCACGAGATATGTCGATTTTCACTTAATGCGCTTCAGTTGCCTCTAAAACACAGTTTTAGCTCCGTAAGGCGGCAACAACACGAAACTTTACATTTGAGCGAAACCACACCTAATATAAAATGACGATGTGCAATGTAAACCTCTACATGTTCTCAGAAACGCACCTTTAACTACTGACAGCTGTTTAGACTGGAAACTTGTTATTTGAGCGTAATTGCAGTAGAAATACCGATTTTCATTCCATGCCTCCCAGTTGCCTCTAAAACAGTATTAACTACCTCAAGATGTAAAAAATGAAAACTTCATATTTGAACAAAAACCGACGTGAAAGAATCATTTACGATTAAACCTCCAAATGTTTTCTGAAACGCCGTTTTTGCTCCGACAAGCTGTTTAGACTAGAAACTCCTAATAGGAGCGGAATGGCACAAGAAATATGGATTATTTCACCTTGCCTCCCAGTTGCCTCTAAGCACAATTTTACCTAATTAAAGCTGTAAATACTCGAAACGACATTTAAACGAACAGCGACCTAAAACGACGATTAACGATTTAAACCTCCAAATATTCTCAGAAACGCCGTTTTATCTATGACAAACTTTTTAGACTGAAAACTACTTATGTAAGCGTACTGACACGAGATCTGTCGATTTTCCTTTTATGCCTTCCAGTTTTTCTAAAACACAGTGGTACCTACCTAAAGCTCTAAATACTGCAAAATTTAGATCTAATGGAAAAACAACGTAAAATGACGATTTCTGAATAAAACTTGTAAATACTCACAACTTCACGTTTAAAAGAAAACCGATCTAAGATTAGGAATTACGATTTAAAGATCGAACTTTTCTCACAAACGAGGTTTTATATTTTCAAAATTCAAACGTTTATATTTTAAACCTTCAAACGTTTCCAGAAAGGTAGTTTTGGCTAATACAAGCTGTTTAGACTAGAAACTGGTTATTTGAGCGTAATGGCATGAGAAATATCGATTTTTGCCCCTTGCCTCCCACGTGTTTCTTAAACACAGTTTTTGCTTCTTGAAGCTGCAAATACTTGAAACTTCAACTTTAAAGCAAAAATCGACCTTTAATGACGATTTCGAATTTTAACCTCCAAATATTCTCAAAAACGATGTTTTAGTTCTTACAAGCTCTGAGGGTAATGGCCCGAGATATCTCGATTTTCACTCCATGCCTCTCAGTTGCCTTTACAACACAGTTTCAGTTCCCTGAAGCTAAAAATACACGAAACCAAAAGTAAACTGGAAACATAAATGACCATATCCTATTTAAGAGGCCCTGCGCCTAAGAAACGACCGATGATTACAGGCTAAAAAATAAAATCGGCCGATTTTTATCTCCCAAGTATAGGTTACCGAATACTATTTTAAAATGAATTTCTTTTGTTTCAGTTTCGCTTTAAACCAAAAATATCGAGCTGCAAACTTTTTCCGTCTGATAGCAGCAAAATCAGGCCGAAAATAAGGCCCCGCTAAAAACTGTTCGGAAATTACTATCGCAACGCAAAATAATGAGAAAACTACACAGTGTTGAAGAAAAAGGCCTTTTAATGCAATATCATTCGATAAACATCAAAAAACTGCCGAAGCGATTAAAAAATAAAGTTTCAAATATTGCATACTAAATTAGATGGAACGTTGGAGCTGATTTTAAAATAATTATTTCTCAAAAGTTCAACGCTTTTGAAAGCAATCACAGTGATGAATTAGACATTGGAGGGATACACATCACGTTTCTGGAAAAACATTTTTCGGCCAAAGTATATTGACCTTGTACAAAGCGTTCAAAGTTACCGTTTTTACCATTATCCTGCTACTTCGGCGAAACACTCCTCTTTTGCCAATACGGCCGTGGATAGCGTGGTAAACGCCACTTTAAACCTTGCTAGGCATTCCAAGACCATCCTAAGTAGAAGGACGTAGAATTAAAAGAGAAAGGAAGATGAAAAATACGTAGAAAAAGAAAATAACTCGAAATTACCATCTGCTAACGAAAGTTGAATCTGGAAAATGTCGTCGCGTGACAGCGGCCATTGACATCTTTGTCTACACAGCGGCGGAATCCAAACAAATACCCAAATAGGAAAACAATTTTTCCCGGCCAGAAGACGTTTAGTGGAGCAATGTTATGTTATTTTTCACAAATGATGGTCACTCAAAAAGAAAAACTTCCCCAACCGCCACACCGTTTTGGGCGCAGCGTGATCTGAGTTATGGGGTCACGACTGCAACCCTAGCCGCTGACCGCCCGAAGGACATTGCAGACTCGTTTTCCCACGCTCTTGCGACTTGACGTGACAAATGACGTCAATGGCCGCTGTTCCGCGACAACATTTTCCAGATTCAACTTTCGTTAGCAGACAGTAATTTCCAGTTATTTTCTTTTTCTGCGTATTTTTCATCTTCCTGTCTCTTTCTATTCTACGTCCTTCTACTCAGGATGGTCTTTGAATGCCTAGCAAGGTTTAAAGTGGCGTTTAACACGCTATCCACGGCCGTATTGGCAAAAGAGGAGTGTTTCGCCGAAGTAGCAGGATAATGGTAAAAACGGTAACTTTGAACGCTTTGTACAAGGTCAATATACTTTGGCCGAAAAATGTTTTTTCAGAAACGTGATGTATATCCCTCCAATGTCTGATTTATCACTGTGACTGCTTTCAAAAGCGTTGAACTTTTGAGAAATAATTATTTTAAAATCAGCTCCAACGTTCCATCTAATTTAGTATGCAATATTTGAAACTTTATTTTTTAATCGCTTCGGCAGTTTTTTGATGTTTATCGAATGATATTGCATTAAAAGGCCTTTTTCTTCAACACTGTGTAGTTTTCTCATTATTTTGCGTTGCGATAGTAATTTCCGAACAGTTTTTAGCGGGGCCTTATTTTCGGCCTGATTTTGCTGCTATCAGACGGAAAAAGTTTGCGGCTCGATATTTTTGGTTTAAAGCGAAACTGAAACAAAAGAAATTCATTTTAAAATAGTATTCGGTAACCTATACTTGGGAGATAAAAATCGGCCGATTTTATTTTTTAGCCTGAAATCATCGATCGTTTCTTAGGCGCAGGGCCTCTTAAACCTCGATACATGCTATGAAACGATGTTTTAGTTCCTACAAGCTGTTTAGACTGGAAACTCGAAATTTATAGGTAATGTGGCACGATAATTCTTAATTTTTCCTTTATGCTTCCCACTTTTTCTAAAGGACAGTGGTACCTACCTAAAGCTCTAAATACTGGAAACTTTACTTTTGGGCGAAAAACGACGTAAAATGACGATTTCCGATTTCAACCTCGAATTGCTCTTAGAAATGCAGTTTTACCTATTACATGCTATTTCGACTGGAAACTGCTTATCTCAACCATCATGGCACAAGGAATGTTGATTCTAACTCCATGCATTCAAGTTGCCTTTAAAACGCAATGTTAGCTATCAAAAGTACCAAATACTGGAAACTTTACATTTGAGCCAAGACCGACGTAAAGTGACGATTTGTGATTTAAAGCTCCAAATGTTCTAGGAACGCAGTTCCCTCAAAAACACATTAATTGTCTCTGCTCGAGGATGGAAATTCTTGAAACTGCAGATTTAAGAGAAAACAGACGTAAATTGACGATTTTTACTTAATGCCTCCAAATTCCTTCAGAAACTTACAAAACTTTTAAGATTTAAAACTACACATTTAAGCGAGATCGCACGAGAAATGTTAATTTTCGCTTGATGCTTTCCAGTAGGCTCTTACCACAGTTCTAGCTACTTGAAGCTGTAAATACTTGAAACTTCACATTTGAGCGTATGGACGTAAAATGACGATTTTTGCTTTAAACCTCGAAATTTTTTTAGAAACGTTGTTTTAGATACTAAAATGTCTTTAGACCGGAAACTGCACCTTGTTGAGCATAATTGCAGGACAAATATCAAGTTTTGCTTTTTACCAGGTGATTTTCTACTTAAAGTTGTAAAGACCTAAAACTGCAACGTTGAGGGAAAAGCGACCTAAAATGATGCTTTTCGTTCCAAACCCTCAAATTGTGGTAGAGTTTTAACTATTAAACACTGTAAACACTGGAAACTCTACATTTAAGCGAAAATGGATATTAAATGACGATTTTCGTCTTAAATCCTACAATTTTCTCACAAACACAGTTTTAGCTACTGGAAGCTGTTCAGACTGAAAATTACAAATTTTAGCGTAATCGCACGAGAAATGTGGATTTTTGCTTCATGCCTCCGAATAGAGTGTGCTCACGTGACGTCATCAAATTTTCAAATCCAAAACTAAAGAGCCCCTGAAGGTTTTACCTTTATCAGGCATAAAAAGTACATTCTAATAAATGTATATCTGTTTACATTTTTCTAGCTTAAAAGCGTCCTTCCTTTGGAAACAAGCGTATTTTGAATTTCGAAGATATCACGCTCTGTAATATGAAACTAAGATTGCGTTTGTCGAAAAATATACATTTATGGCGTGGTTTCTAGCCATTTTATGAGTGAAAGTATTAGGAAAAGTGCTTGTGTTGTCAGTTGTCTAGTTAGCCAAAGTAAGTTCCAGATGTTAACACTATTTTTCGGGCACCGTATTAAAGGACTGAGGAGGTCCTCCAACATGGCGGCTCCATACGACGTTTTATAATTTTGCGCAGAGTATCTTAATTTAAACTTAAAGAACTGTCGTCTTTATTTATCCTCTGTACTATCAGAATTTCGTGTCGTTTTCCACTGAATGGTTTTTGATTTTATTTTTTAGTGTGTGACAATGCACACACTCTCTTAGCTGCTAAGACTGGAAACTGCAGATTTAAGCGAAATCGTAGGAGAATGTCTGTAATACACAGTTTTAGCTTCGTACAGCTGCAGATTTGAGAGAAAACGCAAGCAAAATAACGATTTCCATTTTAAACCACCAAAGGCAATTTTTAGTGGTAAATACCTAAAACTTCACATTTGACCGAGAGGGAAACAAACTGACGATATCCACTTCATACCTCCAAATTGCAGCAGAAACGCAGTTTTAGCTAGGAAAAGCTGTTATACTTGAAACTGCATTTTTCGGCAAAATCGCACAAGAAATGTGGATTTTCGCTTTGTAGCTCACAATTCTCTTGGGCTACTGGAAATTGTAAAAGTATGGTGGTTATTTTCCTACCCATGACGTAATTCTTGTACGTTCTGATACGTTCTTTCCTTGGCTGGCAACTATTTAATTCTACTTCCGGTCTCCGAACTCGCTTCAATAAAACAGCACGACACTACTTCTCTTGTCTAAAAATAGGAAAAGTACTCGGGAAATTACAGTTGGATAAATGTTTATCGTTCCTGGCGAAATAAAAGTTTAAAACAAGCACGATTTTAATTAACACGCTCTCCAAGACAAAGTTGCAACGGCGACTTATTCCATGAATGACTTTAATACTTTGTATGTATTCAATACTAGCTTCAAATCAAGCACTTCAATAACACAAAAAGGCAGTATATTCTTCACTAAAAAAAGAGTAGAATATTTATAAAATTTTCAATACAGTAATGTTTTAAGAGCTTTTTGCGAACAAAAGTCATAAGTTGCGTGATTCGAAATTTAACCGAGAGGAGATCTGCTTCTTGTCACCGACAAAACAAAAAAAAATCCCCAAGTAGACCATGAACCACGCTCGGCCCGTGGCAGCGCCGTAAAAAAAATAATAAACGGGTAGAACATCAACGGCCCTCGGCCCATGGTCGCGCGGTTAACTAGTGAGACAATCTCAAATAGTGCAGGGTCCTATGTATAGCTCTGGCGTACGGAGCCCATAAAAAGTGCCATTAAATTACACTGCCAGTTTAAAATCTGAGCTGAAATTGTCTCCGCGTTATGTCTTTTTTCCCGACTTCTTTCCATCGTACTCAATTTTTCCTGACTTTTTTCTCGACTTTTTCCCCGATTTATTTCTTGACTTTTTTCCGCGACTTTTTTCCCCGACTGTTTTGTCGACTTTTTTCTGACTATTTTCTCGACTTTTTTGGCTGACTTTCTTTTCGACTTTTTTCTCCACACTTTTCCCGATTTTTTTCCTGACTTTTTTCTCGACTTTTTTCGGAAGTCCACTGAACGCTTAGTGATCAGTGCTGTGAGGAATGAAAACATTGCGGAAGGGTGTAATCACAGCTTTTAAATAACCGAGGGACTTGATCAACGGTACGAAAGTACACGACCAACATCGAGGAAGATAATTGAACTGTTTCAAGGAAAGCATCAACCGATGCTGAACGTCAAAGTCCCTAGAATGGAAGGAGCTTTCTATGTTTCTACGCTTTTGCACAAGGAGAGAATATGTGACTCGATAAGAACTTGTTTCTGTTTATTGGAAGGGCTCAATCGACACCCTGTGGTTCGTAAATGTGTTCCCATTCTGGAGCTTCATTCGTCTTACGAATCTATCCCGGCTCTTGCTGAAGAGTTTACTAATATCATGAAGGACAGCCAAGCATGGTCATTTCACATAATTTAAAAGCATTTAATAGCGTTTCACTTATTTTTGTAAAACAGATTCAATTTTCTTTATTAAAAAACAAAGACAGCCCATATAGGAGTAAACCTTTACCCTGTGAGTCCCACATTGTTTTGTTAGAAGAGGAATAGTGTCCAAGGAAAGAGAAGAGTGAACATTTAGTGTCATGTTTTTGTTACAGTTTAAATGAGTATACGCAATCAATTTCTTGACTGTTATATTTTAACAAATGATGTACATGAATTGTATTTGTTGCGTTTCAATTTTATTTGTTGGAAAAACAATTATAGTGCATAGCTACCGTTGTTTTGACTGTTCCCCGAAAATCAAAACCCTTAAAAATAGAGTTCCGACAATTTCCGTCAATCAAAGTCCCCTCACAACCGCTCACGAATTTAATTGGTCAAAAGTGACACAGGCTAACCGTTAGCGTTTGAAAAGTAGAACATCGCGCCAAATTCGTCAGAAGGTGTGGATGGCGTTAGATTGACGGAAATCGTCGGAAGTCTATTTTCAGGGCATTTTTATTTTCGGAGGTCGCGTAGCAGTGAAAACGACCGTAACAGTAGATGTAATCGATTTCTTGACTGCTACATGTTAACAAATGTTGCAAATGGATTGTATTAAATTATTTCAACAAAAGAATGACTTATTTTAATCGAGGAGTTCTTTTTTTTCGGTGGGCGGGTAGGGGGGGGGAGTAATCACCCCAGAAAAGTAATAAACTGCGAAATAACTTCACTGGTTTTCTCAAGCCCTAAAGCTTTGAAATTAGAAAAAAATAGAAGAGTCAAAGGGGTTTGAAGTTCAAACTGATGTCTCAAGACGCATGCCCCAGATCTCTTAGATTTTGTCTATTTCCTCAAGTAAGGTGACAAGCAAAGTTGTTGCCTCTTCAGGTGTGCGAGGAAATTGTAAACTTTTTCCCTCATTATGATTTCTGCCAACTATGTAAATTCATCTAAGCAACCACTTTGCAGAGGTCGATAGCAGCATTTCTCCTCTGCAAGTTCCAGTTCGTCCAAGTCAACATACACCGTATATTTCCTTCTACCCGACATTTCCGGGAGAAAGAACAGCACATCGGGCCTTCAAGACGGAGATTCCATGTTTGTTGAAGGTCGAATTCGATGAAGATTTTACAGTCTTGCTGCGCGATGAAGTTCATCACGCAATATAGGTATGACACAAAACTCGAGACGTTCTACCTCAATACAGTCATCGTCATAATAAAGGCCGCAGCTCCTCATATTTCTGAAAAAATCGATCCATCAGTCTTTCTCTAGTATACTCCACCACGCTTCGATTCGTTAGTTAGAAACTGATTTTCCATAGATAAAACCATCATCCCCTACCCAATCATCTCCACCATCTCGCTTAATAAACCTTTAAACCACTGGGATATATCCAATCTCAGTTCCGCAGTCAGCTCTAATAACCCTTGCAGCTTCTCCAAGTTGCCGCACAGTCATCGAAGTACAGAAAAACAACAGTAGGATCATTGTTGGTGTATCAACGTGAAGCCATGATATTCTCCTGCTAAATCCATCGATGGCTCCATGGATATAACCATCAATGTTCCACAGACGGTTGGGCCCCTTGGTTATGTATTGCCTCCTTTTTAGCCTGTGCCTTGCTCTTAACTCAACCCGTTCAGGATCAAGGATCTTTAATATCTCCCGAGCGGTTTCTTTGCCAACAACAAGGTGGTGGTCATTGACTAATCGTTGCGTCATTTGCCTGTATCCCACGTTACTACCGCTTTCTCAAAGTTCTCCTTCTACAGTTTGAACAACCTCCCTTAAATCGCTGACGTTTCTTCTTCGTCCGTGTCGTTTAAGTTTTAAACTCCTCTTTAACTGTCTAAGGCTTAAGTTCATGCCATGACTGAATATAAGAAATAACAAAATCTCCGTATACACCATCCCAAGATGAAAATAACCTTCGATTGGATCATCACGTCCAGCAGGGTATTCTTCCAATGTAGGAATGTACTTTGCAAGTCGAACACCATCACATGTGGAATCTTTTAAAACAAATGTCTGAATAAGAAGCACGGCAAATAGCTGACCATTTTCGCGTCCCACTGATAAGAAAATATCGCGTTTTAACAACGATTGGTTTCAAGTTAAACCAGTTATTCGAATTTTAACTAAACATCAATTTCGACGAATTTTCGATCCTAAACTAGTGAAACATCTCGTGGTCGCAAAAGAAAAACATCCACTAAGCATAGTTACATGACCCAAGCATTTGCACTTCGAATTACACCATAATACAATGTCCTTCACATCATACTCACCCTTCTCGATGAGCCAGTGACTCATCGACCTATCAATACCAATCAATAAAGTTGACTGTAGTTCTAGTTCTCTTAGAGTTTGTTGTTGCCCTTTTCTTCTGCGTCATCTTCTTAAAGGAGTTTTAATGGGCAAATTCTGGTGATCGGTTTTAATATTCCTTGCGGCCAACTCTGATTTTTAAAAGCTGTTACGTGCTTGTCCTTTCCTGGAAAGACTGTTAGGACCCTTCCGAGCGGCCACTGCCCACGCGGTGTACCCGGTGCCACTACCAAGACTACATCATTAACTTGGACGTCTTTCTGTTCCTTCTGCCACTTGGACCTACAATTCAAAGTTGGTAGGCACTTTCGCAGTAACCGGTGCCAAAAATGTCGCACAAGTTCTTGCACCTGTCTCCACCGCTTCTTGGAACTGAACTGGCCACTATCAACTGATCTAGGAGCGAACTGGCTTCCTACTAGTCCAATCAGGAAATGATTTCGGTTGATGGGTGTGTTATCTGAGGGATTAGTTGACTGATACGTTAAAGGCCTGGAGTTTATCACTGCCTCTACACCCGTAAATGCTGCCATCAGCTCTCCATTGGTCACATCTGCAGTTCCCAATATCGCATAGGTTACTGTCTTCGCTGACGTGATCATTGTCTCACTCATCCCACCAAAGTGAGGTGCCCATAGTGGGTTAAAACTCCACTTGATTCCCTTGTTGGCAGCTGATTTTCCAATCTTGTCCCGATCCAGTTGTTCGACGAGCTCCCTCAGCTCTCTTTGCGTGCCTACAAAATTAGTTCCGCTATCAGAAATCATCTCTTCTGGCAGCCCTCTCCGATTGGCAATGTGATAAAACGGGTTCAGAAAGGAATCTGTGTCCAGTCCATAGGTCATCTCTAGGTGAATAACCCTCCATGTTTGGCATGCAAAGAAACAAAGGTATCGTTTAGCTCTCTTCTTTCCCCTCCCCTGAACAGTTACAAATGGTCAAGCGAAAGTCAACCGCTGTTCGGGCGATTGCTCGTAAACGCAGTTTTAGTGAAATCTTCGGTAGGGGGGCCATTATCTGTTTAGCAGCCTTCGCCTTTCTCTTCCGACAATCACAGCACTCTTATTCCCAATCACGAATCTCGTCTCTATCTACCATGATCCAGAATCTGCCTGACAGCAAGCACAATGTATGATTGGTTCATACTGCATGGTTACTTCTTTCATGATAGCACTTCACAATTAGTCTGGTCACCCCACTCTTCCTTGGTGGAATGACTGGATATCTAGCATCGAAAGGCACGTAGCAGATAGCGTAGTCTCCCATCTGATCGAAGCAGACCATCTTCATCTAGGATGGGGTTCAAACTTAGCAACTTGCTGTTTTGCGGAAGAGACTTGAAATTGAACAGCGCCTTGTATTCTTCTTGAAAGGCTTCGTGTTGTGCCTCTTTGATGATGTCAGTCTCTGCATCTGAGATCCCGACTGCTAAGTTCTCCAGAACTCCTCTCCTCTGACGGCGTTCCACGGTTCTTCACGAAACGATGTATCCATGCCCTAACTCTCTTGTTTATCTGCTGGGATGTAAACGCGAAGTCGTTTGCGGAGTAAGCGCGAATAGTACTGATTCTGTGCCTGGCACATCAAATGTTGCCCTCACTTTCTTGCGGACTTCTAGTGTTGCTTCAGGAGTTACATCAATCTCTGTTTCTGGCCATGTGTCCTCTTCCATGCTCAGGAACTTCGGACCCTTCCACCACATCTCGCTTCCTTTTACCTCAGTCACAGACATTCCTCTGTTTGGCAGGTCAGCAGGATTCTGGTGTGTGCTAACATGACGCCACTGAGAAGGACTGCTTGAATCATGTATTTCTCCTAGTCGATTTGCTGTGAACGGTCTCAAATTTCGGCTGGGTCTTCGAATCCACCACATTACATTCATACTGTCACTCCAGAATGTGAGTAGGATCCGGTCAATCTTAAGGACCTTGGCTATAAACAGGGCCAATCTTAATCCCAAAACAGCTCCCATAAGCTGGAGTCTTGGACTCCTTGTAGCTGATAGTGGTGTCACTCGTGACTTGGAGGCCACTAGGCTGTACCACCCTTGTACCGGTAATTAACGTGAGTTACTGCACCATACGCATCCCCTGATGCATCTGTGAAAGTGTTCAAGGTAACTGCTTCAAAATGTGAGTTCAACTGCAGGCAACGAGGGACCTGCATGTCTGACAACTCTCTGAGCTCTTCAAACCACTTCTAGGCCTGTCTAGCTTGGCTCAGATCTAGTGGGTGATCCTAATGTAATCCTGAGGTCCATGTCTCTTGCAGTAGAATCTTTGCCCGGATCAAGTATGGCGCCAGAAACCTCATAGCGTCAAATTAGCATGGCTATCTTACGCAGGAGATTTCGCTTGGTCAACCGAAACTTCTCATCTCGTGGATTCGCTCTGTAAGTCAAAACATCTTTAGCCAACCACAACACACCAAGCGTTTTCATTGACAGCAAATTTCCTTTGTCTAAGTCCACTTCTAAAACCCTGTCTTCTTCAGGTATCCTCTTAACTACTTGTTCTGAGTTCGAAAGCCACTTTCTGACATGCATACCTGCGGAACCCCACAGCGCTGATAGTTCCTCGTAAAGTTTTACACACTTCTCTTCGCTAGGGGAAGAGTCCATCCCGTCATCCATGTATGTAGACTCCAACATTGTCTCGGTCGCTCTCGGGTAGTGCTCTTGGTTTTGCCTTGCATGCTTCTGAGAAGCAAATTGTGCCTGAAATGGGCACAAATTAACTCCAAAGACAAGGCTATTGAACTGATGAACATCTGGAGGTCTTGACTAATCTACGTGCCTCCACAAGAAACGATGGAATGGTCTACCTGAGCATGATATCCCAATTCTAAGATACATCTCTGCAATGTCACATACTAGGGCTACTGGAAAACGTCGAAAACGGAGCAGTACATGAAAGGTATCCCTTTGGAGTTTTGGTCTTTGGCAGATGACGTCATTCAATAACAGTCCATCAAATTTTGCAGAGGCATCAAAAACCACCCTAGTCTTCGTAGCTGTCTTTTCACGTCTTATAATTGCAAAGTGTGGAAGATACCAGGCCTTCTCCTCTGTCTTAAAGGGTGTCACTTTAGAAATGTAGCCCTTCTGTGTGCGCTTGCTGATGACTTCTGAATAAGACTCCGCTAGCCGAGTATCCTTAAGAAGTCTCTTTTCAGTGCTGATCAACCGGCTCACTGCCATCTCATAGTTGTTTGGTAACTCGGGTGCGTTTGGTTTCCATAGCATCTCTACTTCATATCTCTCCTCTTTGAACTGCACTGAGCTCTCAAATACTTTTATCGCCGACACTTCCTCTTTTTTCAGCAGTTCTCTTTCTGTAATTGACCCAGATGAGTCGATCTCCCAAAACCTCTACAATACAGAGCTCAATTCTTCCTCTTGTTGGTGAACGAAATAGGCCATGTTAAAATTTGTTTGCTGCACCCTGTCCTCTGTCAGCTTAGGTGAACCAATACACGTCCAGCCTAAAGGCGTCAGTCGAGCCACTGGCTCCGCAGGTCGACCACGAACATCTATAATGGAAAAGTGCAATTCGGCATAGTCTACGCCAATCAACATGTCGATGATTGGGCGAGGACCAAGATTTGGAAAGTTAACACCTTCCAGGTGCTTCAACTTTCCCGATTACTCTTTCCAGTTAACTGGTCTCATGTTCCCAGTCACCCGTGTTGCCGTAAATGCTGAAATTCTTGCACGAGTCTTGCCATCAATGCTCTGCAGGTCAAATTCCACTGGCATGGTTTCAAAGGAATCTTCCTCGCCATTTAACACATTAACTTTGATTCGTTAGGAGCTTCCTTCCAACCCTAGCTCAGCAGGCACATCACCATTTATGTAGGTCTTTGTTCTTCCGTCATCTAGTAAGGCATTTACAATCATTCTTCGCTCCCCATTCTTCACCACCACCGGTACTGTACGCAAAGTAAGATACTTTGCTGGCTCTGGAGCTTTTGTGGTTGCCATGGTTGTTGTTAAGGAGTGTTCAGGACGGGTGCTTCGCTCCCCCTCCGTGCCATAACTGTGTGCATTGTTTTCACTAGCTCCCATGTCCAAGGGTAGGATCCTCCCTGGCTCTATCACTTGTGACTCGCTAGCTCTTCCACCATTTACAAACTCATCTCCATGCAGTGCCCGATTATGCGTTTTCCGACAGTCATCAATACCACACCGACAGTTTTGAGCACATCGCCCTTCCTTGTGATTTCGTCCGAGGTAATGATAACACAGTCTTAGCTGTTTAGCCTTTTGCCAACGACTTTGCATATCAATTTCTTAAACTCTGGGCAGCTCCACACTGGATGATCTCTCTTACAAAGTGGGCAATTTGTGCTTACAGGCTTTCATGGACCACTTGTCCGACCTAAGAATGTGTATGAGCTATCTCTTCGTTTTCCTATCAGCCCACATAGTGTCTCTGCCGCAACAGTCTGGAATTCAGCTTCTTGAATGATCCACCCACGAAGTGTCGCAACACATTCCACTTTTTTCTGCTCAAACACCCATCTGTTGTAATTAGCAAGCATAGTACTGGTCATTTTCTTTTGTACCTTCATGTATAAGGATCCATTGCTAAGTTTCTCTTTTCATCCAGCCTCTTTCAGACTTACGACGATCACGTGCGTTAAGTCTGCACACCTGTCTAGATCCTTGGCGTTTCCAGGACGAATCGGTCGGAACTGGTCCAATTCCTCTAAGTGCAAATCTATCTGACGGCGTTGACCACCGAATTTTCCCTCCAATCTACTCTTGGCCGCTTTATAGGCCTCAGTCGAATGTCCTAAGTACTCCACTGCTGCCAACGCTTCTCCAGACAAATACTTCTTCAACTGCAACAATTTATACTATGCAGTGGCTGGCGCTTTGTCAACACAAGCCATAAATGCTGCCTACCAGCTTCCATACGACCGCTTGTCTCCACTAAATACCGGAATCGAAATCCTTGTCAATTGTTTCCGCATGTCTTTCCCGAGCTCATGTTTCGGTGATTCTTCTACAGTCTTCTCCTCCTCTTCTGGTTTAACATCCCTTTCAAGCTCCTCGTCTATGGCACCCTCGAGCTTCGAATATTTTTCTTTGCAATCTCCTTTTGCACGGGCTAATTCCTCCTTCGCCTCTCTAACTTCGGCTTCCATTTTTTTTGACAACTGGCATATTCTTCCTCCATTTTCTTTTGCGCACGCTTGACAGATTCTTCTTTTTCGCGTAATCGCTCCTCGAACTCGGTCACGCGCTGGCCAGGTTTCGTTTCTTATGAATGCAAACTTCGTAATTTCCCGGAAAATCCCGACGCTTGACTCAATAATTCATCCTTATTGGCGTCCAAATATTCTTGTACACTTTCTTGGGCATTACCAAATTCTTTCTCGATTTCATCAAGTTCGCAGCTTGTCTTCTCAACAGCATGCCGATCTCTAGCTTCCGAATACAACACAGGCAACGATGTCAAATCTTCAACAACATTCTCTTGGGCTTCGTCAAGTTTTTTCCTCGCAGCTCTTATTTCACGGTTACTCGCTATTCCATCTTCTAATAAATCCGCCAGCTGATGTTTTCGTCTTGTAAACAGCGATTTCGATTTGGCTTTCTTGATCTTTTGCTCCTCTATTTTATTTGCAATTTCGTCGCGGATACCTTTGCCGTCGTCTGTGGTTTTCGCTCGGTCGCGGCGCTTCTTCTTCTTCGAATTTAACGGCATTTTCTTGAATTCAGCGAATTTCCCCAACGTAAACCTCGCTCTGCTACCAAAATGCTTCCGAGTTAAACCATTTATTCGAATTTTAACTGAACATCAATTTCTACGACGAATTTGCGATCCTAAACTAGTGAAACATCTCTTCCTTGTCCCAAAAGAAAAACATCCACTAAGCGTAGTCAGATGACCCAAGCATTTTCACTTGTAATACGCTATAATAAAATGTCCTTTACATCAACGATAGAAATCCGCAATGTTCACTAGGTCCACAGCAGTAACTAGATTGGGGTCAGCAGCCTTCCACAAAAAGTCGGGAAAAAAGTCGGGAAAAAATTCGGGGAAAAAGACAGAACGCGGGCAAAACTTCAGGGGAGATTTAAAATTGGAAGTGTTATTTAATGGCACTTATTGGGCTCTGTACCTGGCACTTGTCCTCACCCCTGCCCGGTTCACTCCCGGTTTGTACTTACTTTGGAACCTAGGGTATTTCCCCTTGCAGAATATCATCGGACAGAAACCTCGACAAGACATAATCTTGTCACAATCTTAGCAGTGCGCATGTCTCGTGTCTGTATTTTCATTCGATGTTCAACAATAACTTACATTGTCAAGACAGCTTTCAAATTTTACTCGGGTGCTTTACGTTGACTTTCGTTCATTTCAAATTCAATAATATGTTGTAGAAGCAAACGTGACAATTTTACTTTCCACGCTAACGTTTGTAACCTGATACTTTTGTTTTCCCCGGAAAAGGTATGTAAACATAAAACACTTGTTTTCTCGAAAACTTTAGAGATAAATGGAAGAGAGTAAATATCTTATGAAAAAATGGAAGAAAGTTAGATATTTCATGAGGAAATGGAAGACGAACGATTTTGTTGTAATCAAGACGCGAATTTTCTTTTAACCGATATATAAGAAGTAATTTAATTATCAAATAGTCACAGAATACCACGTTCTTACTCAGTTGCCACCTCAGTGATATCGGTTAATACAACTGAGAAATGTTAGCTTTTCAAGAAGAAGTATTGAAGGCCATCGCTACTCAGTTGACCGAGATTATATATCCTACATCGGTGAGCGAGTCCCCTTAAAGACTGATTAAATTAATTTGCGATTTCATTACGTGCCACGGAGTCTGTAGCAACATTTGAACGCTTTCCCGGTTTCTTTTGTCACAGACTTACTACCATCCTCGAGGGGCTAGGTGGAAAATACGCGGACAAGGTCCCGGGGTACGGAGTTCCGGGTTGTGGAAAACGCGGAGTTTGGAAAACGCGGCCTGTGGAAAACGCGGGGTGTGGAGAACACGGGGTGTGGAAAACGGAGTGTGGAAAACGCGGGAACTGGTGGGAAACACGGGGTCTAAGTGGAAAACACGGGAGAAAGGTTTTTTTGGCCAAAATATAAATTTTCCTCACTAAAATGACAAGTAGAAATTTTGTTATTTTAAAATCGCAATGAAAATCACGCCGTGAAACGCGTTTCTCAAACATTTCGTGAGAAAGAAAACCATTTAAGAGTTAACGTGCCGTGCAGTGGTGTTCTTTTGCATAGGGCGTCTATTTTATTTTTTGCAGTAACCTGCGTGGATTTTTGTTTTACCTTTGAAAAAAAATATTGAAATAATAAAGATTGTTTTCCTAAAAGCGACAGTTACCGTATTTGCTCGTTTAAAGGCAGGTTACCTGTAAGTAGGACCGCAAGAAATGGCAGCAAAAATTACCATAGAATATAAAGAGTAAACAAATAAATTATGCCTAGCCCAGTCGGGCCAAGTTTGAGAATACAGTAACCTTCTTGAAATGCCACTTCCAAAATAAATTCTGGTGTTTTTTTATATAAAACAGAAGTCGGCCCGTTATTGTAGTTGATAGCGTTAATTTCAGCGCGAATAATCTCCACTCTTAATTAGGACCTGTGGATTTCGTTTTCGGTGTCTCCTTACACGCGAGTTTACAAAAAAAAATTGTTGTTCTAGTGAAATGAAAGTGTTATTCTCTTTACACTAGCTATCGAGTGAGACCTCACTAGCGATTCATAAATGATCAGACTCCAGGTTTATAATTGGAGCGGGGGACGGGGATGGGGGCGGCGGAGGATTTTTAGGATGACAGAATGGGGGATCAGTCATAACTGAGAGCCCAAAAGGGAGGATCACTAAATGTCACATGCCCATACAGACTTGGTGGACGGCTTTTTGGCACTCTAAAAAGTAACTTTGCAGTTTCCAAACACTTGGGATGGTTAGTTGCTGGTATGTCAACTGACATCAGACCATATCTGTCACAGGGCTCTCAGTAGAACGGCGGAATTCTATTGGCTGTAAAATCGAATGTAACCACCTGTTCTGGTCATTGAAATTTGCACTCATATAACAATAAATTAAGATATAAATACTGAGACGTTTCAAGAAGAAAATAGTATTTGATTAAAAAGGTGAAACAGCGGTACTTGCTACATCTAATTTTATGATCTTAAACAACTCATTTTCCGTAACACTTTCCTCCAAAAATGCAGGAAATCGCATCCTTGGCCACCTAAAATTTTAAAAATTTTCTGGGGAAACATACCCTCGGACCCCGTACGCTGGTTTGTCCCTTCGGGCGAATCGGGCCTCACTTTAATTTATGTCACCTGTTATGCTTTATTCGACGCCTGTGAAAACTTCTCTTAGAACCCTGATCAGATATCGGGAAGACACGGATCAAGAGGCTGCACCATGGCGGCTTCATTAATCTGTCAGTCAGCATCACGATTAGAAACATTACTGTCACATGACCGTTAAAAGCACTAAATATACATGTCGAAAGGTGAATATGTGTGAGAAGACACTGAGGGGGATCATGAAATTTATTAATAGCTATGAGGGGGTACTTCAATAAAATAACATTTAAATGGGGGATCAGCTAAGTGTTACTGCAGCTGTCTTTAGCCAAATATCCTCCGCCAATCCCCAGGCGATAAATAATGACCGGTCTAAGTAGTAATGGTGGCTCATATGAGCAGTAACCAATCAGGAGCCGAGAAAGACAATAGGCTATTGTTTGGAGAACAATGGATGCTATTGTTCTCCAAATCCAAGATGGCGCTATTTATTTTCTGCCAAACCGGAGCCGAATTAAGAATTCAAGATGGCGGCGCCCACGAAAGTCGGCCATGTTGGAAAACAGCCCACCAGCCTCGTCGGAGGACCAGGATCGGTCTCAGGGATTTCCATGGCAACACAAATTACGCCAGGGTTACGCAAAATTGTCATGCAACTTCAAACTCGATACTTACAGTGTCCTGTGGTCCCAAACGACAAAGGTCTGTCCGGCAAGTGGCCATGATGAAGACCGAGAGACTTGGGTCCGAGTCTAGCCTATATAGGGTGGTGCAAAGCATCGTGGGACGGTGACCTCATCGATATCCAATCAAAATACTCACAGATGGGTTTCCCCAGTCCCCCTCTTTTAAGGAGAGTATTAAACCAAACATCACACAATGTCAAATGTCACGAACTTTAATATCAAAACTTTTGCACTAACATTAAAAGATATGACGTCATTGCCATGTTGATCGAGTAAAAAGACCGGTTTCTATTGTCATCACACAATGTTTCAAATGAACTTTAATGTCCAAAACGTTTGCGCTAAAATTACAGAAAGCTGGTCATTGTGTCTCAAATCAGATAACACTATCAAAAGAAACGGAACAGAAATAATTTGATCTAGCGTAAATGCAATCTTTGACGAGTAACGAATAATAAGCGAAGACAAAAATTTATAGGGTAAAAGGTGAGAAGAAAAAAAAAACACAATTGAAATACTTCAAGTGGAAATGAATTGCTAATGGCAGTTTGCAATAAAATCTAAACTCCTTGATCTCGACTGTTCCCTTGAGAAAAGCATCATTCAAAGGAATCTTGAACAAACAAAAGGCATTTTGGGCGACCATTCAAGAATTAACATAATTAGTCAGGGATGAAACATGGAAAAAATTAAAACCGAAAAGCACATGTGTAGAAGCTGAAATCATGATAGACTGTATCTTAACCCTTGAGAATAAAATCAAAGGAATTTCAAACAAACGTTTCGCGCTTGAAGTAAAGATTTAACTTCATTTACAAACACTGCAAATCGCTCCTAATTTAACAATTATAGTTGTCTAAGCGGGTTTCCAATAGCGCCAAAAATAAATCACTTACTTCAAACATAGTCCTTTCCTCCAAAGCGTCACACAACTAGCAATTGCTCAACTCCATAGCCACGAAGACAGGAAAGAATGTTACGTTTAGAAAAGAAGACGTGTGCTGAACGTTGTCACAAGTAAAATGAATTCTATCAAGACCGATTGACTTATAAACGGGTATTCACAAAACAATAGACAATGTCACGTGGTTAACAACCAATGAGAGGATGGGGGATGGGGGGTACGCGATATCACGTGGTCAAGAATCAATGAGAAGTCGGGGGGGGGGTAAGGGGTTATACCGCACAGTGATGTCATAAAATTGTTATAAGCAAAACAGAGTCTGAGTCTTTACAACGTTTATTAAATAGTAACTCAAAAGAAAGAATTGATTATAATTTTAACTCTTAAAGTCTTGACCGGTTACAAAGTGTTGGGAACTAAACTCGTTTCCAGTTTCTCAGATTCTTGGTCCCTGGCCCCAAAACGCACGATATTCTGCCCTAGTTTTCTTTGCTTTTGGTCATGAAGTCTTTGCCTGATCCGTTCCTTATTCTTAGCAAATAATTATTAATGATTTAGTTGATCGTTACGACCCTGGAAGAAAGGGAAGCGCGAAACGTTTGTTTGAAATTCCTTTGATTTTATTCTCAAGGGTTAAGATACAGTCTATCATGATTTCAGCTTCTACACATGTGCTTTTCGGTTTTAATTTTTTCCATGTCTCATCCCTGACTAATTATGTTAATTCTTGAATGGTCGCCCAAAATGCCTTTTGTTTGTTCAAGATTCCTTTGAATGATGCTTTTCTCAAGGGAACAGTCGAGATCAAGGAGTTTAGATTTTATTGCAAACTGCCATTAGCAATTCATTTCCACTTGAAGTATTTCAATTGTGTTTTTTTTTTCTTCTCACCTTTTACCCTATAAATTTTTGTCTTCGCTTATTATTCGTTACTCGTCAAAGATTGCATTTACGCTAGATCAAATTATTTCTGTTCCGTTTCTTTTGATAGTGTTATCTGATTTGAGACACAATGACCAGCTTTCTGTAATTTTAGCGCAAACGTTTTGGACATTAAAGTTCATTTGAAACATTGTGTGATGACGATAGAAACCGGTCTTTTTACTCGATCAACATGGCAATGACGTCATATCTTTTAATGTTAGTGCAAAAGTTTTGATATTAAAGTTCGTGACATTTGACATTGTGTGATGTTTGGTTTAATACTCTCCTTAAAAGAGGGGGACTAGGGAAGCCCATCTGTAAGTATTCTGATTGGATATCGATGAGGTTACCGTCCCACGATGCTTTGCACCACCCTATATAGGCTAGACTCGGACCCAAGTCTCTCGGTCTTCATCATGGCGTAACCCTGGCGTAATTTGTGTCGCTATGGAAATCCGTGAGACCGATCCTGGTCCTCCGACGAGGCTGGTGGGCTGTTTTCCAACATGGCTGACTTTCGTGGGCGCCGCCATCTTGAATTCTTAATTCGGCTCCGGATTGGCAGAAAATAAATAGCGCCATCTTGGATTTGGAGAACAATAGCATCCATTGTTCTCCAAACAATAGCCTATTGTCTTTCTCGGCTCCTGATTGGCTACTGCTCATATGAGCCACCATTAATACTGGTCTAAAGTGATTATTTGTATAGAAAGGCTTTTTCATGGTTTAAAATAGTAAGCAGAACAATCTTTATTATTTCCTTATTTCTTTTTTAAAGGTATAAAAAAAAACACGCAAGTTACTGAGAAAAATAACATAGACGCCCCATGCAAGAGAAAACCACTGCACGGCACGTTGGCTCTTGCATGGTTTTCTTTGTCACGAAATGTTTAATTAGCTCTTTTGAAAATTCATATTTTGGCGAAAAGACGTTTCCCCCGTGTTTTCCACTTAGACCCCGTGTTTTGCACTTAAACCCGTTTTCCACCAGACCCCGCGTTTTCCACACTCCACGTTTTCCACCTAACCCTTAAAACAATCAAGTTTGTCTAGACAAACTGACGCGTTTTTAATTGAACCAATTAACGTTTAGAGCGTGAACATGTCAAGTTTTGACAGCTCCGCCTAAATGTTTCTGCCGGTGAAACACAGGTTTCGAAAACGTTGCGTCGAGTTTTTTTTGTAACTTAAGTGCAGCTCCCTGAAATACAGTACAATTTGACAAGCTTTCATGCCACTAAATCGGGACAGTTTGGCTAGATAGTACGCTGGAGAAAACTGTTCTGGATCGACGTTTTACAAGAAAAAATTAAAACAAGCAAAGCGATGCAAATTATTTGTTGATTGTCTTAAACCTTATTAAATTCTACAGATGGAAAATTATTTTCATATAGATTCCATGTTGCCGTGCGTCTGTTTAGTAATAGATCACAAATGACGTCAATTTGTGGAAAGAACAACTAAGTGGCATACGAGGTGATAGCCGAGTGTGTCACTGATGTTCTTACCACATTTTGACGTCTTCTATGATCTATTACTGAACAGACGCACGCCAACATGGAATCTATTTGTTTTATATAATAAAGCAACAACCGAAAAAGCTTTTTTATTTTAAAATCTTTCAACATGACTCGAAAGCCGGCCTTTGCCCACTTTGGCGAACACGAACAAAATGAAGCGATCTGATTGGTTGCTAAGAACTGTGATTTGTTCAGGAAAATCACGCCATTGTCAAACTTGACTCGAGTGTCACTTCTTGTGGAATGAAAACTTACAGCGAAAGCAGAATTGAACTGCGAAATCTACAAATCTTACACCCACTTTTGGTGTTACGTGCATAGGCGACATCTTTCGACCATCTTTCGACATGCCATCTTTTGACATGCTATGAAAGACCGTTAAACTGTGAAACTGGTAGTTTTTCCGGTTCTTAGCGGTGGAAATGAGAAGTAAATGATAATTACCGCCGGACTTTAAATGGCTGAAGAAGATTTTGGACTTTGCATGCTTCCCTATTTACGGGATAATTCAAGCGATTTAGTGTAGTCGATCGGTTCTCAATAGTGACTTCCGGTAGAATTGGGCCGCTGCCGCTTTTAATATTCGCAACGTGTGAACATTCAAAACAGTCGCCTTATTTCTGCCGGAATGACGTCTTGATACTCCTAACAAATAAATCAAATAAATCAATCTTTCATCATTCATTTCGAGTTCGACCGTAGAGAAGTCCGTTGGTCGAAAGATGGCATGTTGAAAGACGTCGCCTATGCACGTAACACTAAAAGCAGGTGTAAAGAAAATGCTGGAAAAGTCAAGTCAGTTTTTGTCACCAGAGCAGCCCTGTGAGCTAAAAAGGTTGGACGTTGCCTTAAACATTGCAGGAGTTGCAAAAATACGCTCGGAAAACTTGCGGTTGCGGTCAACCTGGAGGCTATTGGATTCAAGTTTTGAATGAAAGGAGCGTTAGTCACGGTGGAAATTTGTGTCCTCTGTGGTTGGTGATTCTCAAATCAGTTTGATATAGTGTCGGAGAAACCTTTTAGCTGCGATACAGTAGGCCGTGAGCTGTAGTGAGCTATACTTTGCTTGCTGCTGTGCCCTGAAACGGACTAACATTCGCATCGGAAAGCAAGGTTGTGTTTATTTTAACTGATTATAAAAAGTGACCGATATTTTGATGGTTGGATGTTTCATTTCTGACATCAACCGGTGTGTCAACAGTTATTTTGAGACTGAGGAAAGTTGAATTTTTTAAATAATTAATCCCATAAATAGTTTGTTTATTGGGTTTGTTAAATTCCAGATAAAGTAATGGTTCTCGGCTTACCAAGACCAATTTTGTGCTTTGTTTAGTCGCGCTCGACTACCGACTGACACTGCTCGAGTAGTTTTCCGGAGTCATTTTCTGCTTCTCATACCTGTTCAATGCCCCGACAAGACTTTTTTGTACCTTATCTTTTGTCCAGTCACGTAAAATATTATCTAAATTCTCAATCATTCCTCCATTTTAAAACACAGAGGGTAAAACTTTGTAATGATGACGTCAATCGTGCGTCTGGCCTCTAATAGATCATAGGCGAGAACCAATCAAAATGTGAGAATAACTTGGGTTATGATGTATAGACCACGTAAGGAAGGCTTGCGTTACAGCGTGTCTAAATTTACAGACTGAATCACAAAAGTACGGAAAATTGCGCACTAAGATAACAATTATTATCAATGGTTTACATCGACATCGTAGTGTTAGACCAGTGTTGTTGTGCGAGGAACATCGTTGCGTGTTTGTGGGTATTTCATGAATTCGACGAGATGGCATGAGGAAGGAGCGATAATCCGTTTAAAGTGCACTATAATCCTGTGATACATCAGCGGTTCAGAGAATTAAAGATTCACGTTGTGATGCTATTACTGAAGGGCCACAAAGCAAACCAAACGAAGTTATTTCAAGCTGTTATGCAAGCAAATCCGAGAAAATGGCAAGCTACTGGTAGATGGGCCCAGAAACAGGTCCGTAAACTTTCCTAAAAGCACAAATAGCAGTGCCTGATGTTCTTGGCTGACGACGCCTTAACGCAGCAGTATTTTGTGCAATTGTGGCTTGTACGAAGCGCGATAAAAGGCAGCCATCTTCAAGACAGGCGCAAGACCGATCTAGTTGCAACTGAGAACAGTTTTAAGACTTCAGAGTTCTAAGATCATATTGTATTTCAGTGGCCAAAAAAGTTTTAAGTTTTTCTCATGCTTTCTTGTTAAAATTGTGACAAAAAAATCTACCTGCACGTAAAGAGTTTCTTCGCAAAACAACACTCCAAATCTGACTTATTTTCCTCAGACAACACGTAATTTTGAATACTTTTGTGACTCAGTTACCAAATTTGGACAAGGTGTAACGAACGCCTTTCTTGCGTGATCCATATAAAAATAAGTTTCCATGTGTGGAATTTAGTAAAGTTTAAGACAATCACAAAATTATTTGTGTCACTATGTTTATTTTAATTTTTTTGCCGTAAAAAGTCGATCTAGAACAGTTTTGTCCGGCATACTATGAACTTTTTGTCTCTTTCATAGAGAAAATTGAAAGAGAAATAATGAAGGAGAAATAAATAAGCCGCTAAGAAGAAGCAAAAGGTTTCCATTCCCAATTTGAACCCTAGCAAACGCACTATTGTAGTTTGATAATAGCGGAAGATATTTGCTGAATCGAGCTAGAGGCAATTCTAAAAGATACGCAATCACAGTAACGTTTTTTGCTCTAAAACGGGAGAAGTGGCGTTACTCGAAAAAATAACTGCTGTCCTCTGGTCATATCACACGACATATAAAAATCCACGTGGCTCTGAGGATGAAAACGGAGTATATCACGCTAACATTAACAATGCTAGAACGCATGCGTCTTACATGTTGAGTTCTACCACAAGGAAAAGCACTCAACGTTTTTGTGTCGTGTGATCTCAAATGAATCGCATCTTTTTAAAACCTAATATATAGTCAGCACGATCGCTAACTAATCTGCGCATGCGTATAGGGCAAATTGGTTTTGTACTAATGAGAATAGTACCACAAGGATAGCAAGAGGTTTCCTAAGGGAATCAATGGAGAGTTTCGTAATGGAGTCACTGCAGACCAAGGTTGTCACCATGCAGAACTCCTGATCGTCGGTAGCAGTAACAAGCTGATCGCTTCTCGGCCTTTTGGCTAAGATCAAGTGTAGTTCTTAAGTCTTAGTTCGAAAGCCAGGAGAGTCCTCTTTTCACTTGGGACTATTTCTCTAGTGTCTTTATAGCATATGCTTCTGGAATCTGCTGCGTATCTTCTGGCTTTTGTTCCTCGCCGACCGGTGCCTGGTTCTCGTCACTCAGCAGTGGGGGTGAGTACGGCGGTGTGTTTTTTGTTCCTACGTCACCTTGTCACGCCATGGCCCTGAGGAAGCCACGTGCTCAATTTGCTCACCGTTGTGAACGCGCTCGAGAAATCGCGCGCCCTCAAACTCCGCTGGGTTCCCCTCTTGGGCGATTTTACCTGCGAGAAAAAATGGGTCTTTTTCGCGCGATACTGGATCGGCTTTCCGCTGAGCCGTAGAATGAAAAATTGGGCGTTTCTCCGCTCCAATGATCTCCCAAAGCACCTCGGGGAAGTCAAAGCCCCCATTTACTAGCATGTTCTTACCGCTGTCGACCGTATAGGAGTAGATCTTAATCTGCTCTCCGACCATAGTGTAAAGATCTTTTATTCAAAGCTCTCACCCCCCCCCCCCCTCTCCCGAGCGGTTGCTTAGCGCTCTCCAGTGGGAACGGACGTTCGATTGCTCTTTTAACTGGCCTAAAATTTGGGAACACATGTATGATGGTCTCAGCACGAACTGGGAAAGCGACATAGCCTGGCGGATCGCTCACGGGCGACTCGTGTGCGGGTTTTGGGGAAAAGGAAACTATCTCCCATGCTTTCTCCGCGTGCCGGCTAGTGTCTCCTGTGTGGAGCTGGGTGTCGACGCTAATTAACAAATTATATACCACTCCTATTTTACTAACTAATCCCCTCATTCTGCTTCGCCACGGCTTACCCCGGGGCAAGCAATTTCACTTTTCCAATGAGCTCTGCTCCTTTCTCATTAAACTCACTTTAAATGAACTGTGGGCCGCTCGGAATCTCGGAACTTTGGAATCCAAGCGACCTACTTTTCAAACAATAATTTCCAAAATCAAGGCCCGCATTCGCCACAGGATACGGGCGGCTTTCAATTTTTCCCCTCGCCCCGATTTCATTAAATCGTGGGCTCATCGCGATGCCCTTTGTTCTTACACAAATTAGCAGTTAATTATTCATATTTAACTTTATTATTAGTCATATTTTTTGGGCGAGATTTCCGTGCGCGGACTCTGTGCCCGAGGCCGATCACGGGCTTTGCGCTTGGGATCCTGCTTGGCGGTCGCCTTAGAGGACCTCTTATTTGAGGTATTCTATTGGCGGCGCCTCAGGGGCCCTCCGCGAGGCCTGTATTTTCTAGCCTTGGGGATGGGGACTCCGGATCTCTTACCTTACTTAACTAAACATACCTAATTATTACTCTCCTTCCTGTGCTAGGTCTCCTTAATTGGTGAACTGCATGGAAGTCTTTCCTTTATTTTAAAACCGTCATATAATTTTATTTTTCCTGGTTCCACTGTGCTGGGTCTCCTTCATTGGTGCACTGCACAGCGATTTTTTACAGGTTTATCTTTCTTCCTGTGCCGGGTCTCCTTAATTGGTGTACTGCACGGATGACTCTATTTTTCGTACACAAATTTTAAAATTATTTTCTGAATTTCCACTGTGCTGGGTCTCCTTCATTGGTGTACTGCACAGCGGTCTACGTTATTTATACTAATGTAGGGGGTCTGGGGCGAGAAAGGTCCCAGGCCCTATTATTATCATTATCATAATAGCCTTCATAAAACCTGTAATTTCATATGATTCCCAGATGATTCCAATTACTGTACTTACCGTAATTCTCAATCGTTGTAAATTAGACATATCATCATTTTTGTACAAAAAAAACTTTGATTTAAAAAAAAAAAAAAAACAAGCTGGTTTAATTATCCTCTCCGATTACAGCACTCAGCAGCACTAAGCTTCATTGCATTTTTCATTGCTCTCTTAGGGACAAAACTCACGCTCTCATACAAGTACACCCGGAATTTCCAGAAACTTATCTAAAGAATTTAAAAACAGCATTGTTGCAAGGTTTTCAAATTCGAATATTACACAAGAAATAGAACATTCCAGAAGGTTTTAGGTCACCGGTGAATAACTTCCATTTCGAGATTTTAAATAACAACAAAGAGCCGTAATTTTTGCGAAGGATTGGAATGATCGAGAATGAAGTACACACACGGATAAGGGGAGTTCTGGGGCCGGGGCAAGTTTTGCTTAACTTTTGAGTCTCGCCTCGCGGCTCGCATCAAAAATAAACCCAAACGTGACCGTTCCCAGAACCTACACTATCCATGTGTGTAATCGCATTTTCTGCTCGGCCGCCAATCTGGGGGTTTTGCCTTGTGATTGTCACACCGCAGTCTGTTGTCACACCACCTTTGAAACATTGCCGACCCCTTAGAAAAGAGATGGCGACAGTCTTGGAACCGGCTCAAAACCACAAGTGAGCTACTGCAGAAGTTGCTCATTGAACAAGATCCGACCATGACCGAGCGTTTTCAAAAGATGGTGATCGATAAACTGCCAGAGAAAAACCAACTCGAAAAAACGTGTGGAATTGCAGGGGATAATCCCTTTTTTGTATGGTCTGATAAAACACCGCAGTCTGATGACGAAAACTTGCCTACGCTAAAAATATTAATTGAATATTTGCAAGTTTCTTGTATAGCGATGGGGATAGCGATGGGGGATATTATCGACCAGTCAGCTGAAAACATTAACAGTCTTTCAGAAGAGGAACTTACATTGAAATTGTTTAAGAAGATTTATGTTTATAGTGATGTGTTTTTAAAACCACTGTTTCATAAAAAGGTCGAAATTTTTGTTAAAGCGCCTAAAGAAAAAAAAGTAAAAATTTTAAATCAAATTTGAAATCGTTTCTCGTTACCTCCACCTTCGAAATATGATATTACTGAAGAGGAAATGGACAACGCGATGAGCCTATATAAACTTATGCAAACATGTTGAATAACGATGGCGCTTGCAAACAACGTATCCACGGAAGAGGATTTTCAAGACCTCGTACAAAATCTACCCGACATTACACCAAATCAACAAGTCGAACTTGATCATAAAACTGAACTGCAGCAAGAAAAAGAGAAAAATTATTGCTGCGATGCCTGTGGCAAGAGATTTACTCAATTGAACACGCTTAAAAGGCACAGAAAATATAGTAGTAAGAATTTGGAAACAGATAGGCTTTCTAAAGAAAGCTGTCCAGGATGTTCTAAAATGTTGCATAAAACGACGGTTTATAAGCACAAAAAAGTGGCTGTACGAAACCAAAGAATTGAACAAGCACGCCGCAGACCCATTTGAAAAATTGCCTTCTCTGGTTATAAAATGGCGGCTGAAGAATTTAATCAATGGATTGACGATGTGGACGAAAAATTCGAAGAAAATTGACACCCGTTGAGAAAAGCTAGAAGATTCAAATAGACTTTTAAGAAGTTTTGCCGTTTTGGGGGCAGGCTTTTTGGCTGCGAGTATAGCAATCGCTGTGACGCGTCTAGTTTTCGCTCCAGACAAAGAAAAAAGTAATTACAGATTTGCAAGTCTTTGGTAAAATGGGACCCGGCAGGAATGGTTTTCTCAATGCAAGCCACATGAAAGACAAAAGATTGAAAAGGGCAAGGAAAGAAGAGCCTTACTGGGGCTTGGTAAAAATACATAAAGAGAAAAGCCACAAAGAGGAGGTATATCTGTTGGAAACGTCATTGGTTGAATTAATGCAAAGTTTAAACCCACAAGAAGCGGTCAAGGCACTTTTGAAATAAACAGCCAATTTTATCTTTGAAATTCTTGTGAGCAAAAGAGAACCTTTTTTTTGTCCAAAAAAATAATAGGCTACATGATTTAATTACAACAAAACTAATCATGAAAGGCCTCAACAACTTCGCACGTCTCTCTGCCACTCAGGAGTGAAATATTCATGCACGAGGAAAGAACCAAGTGGAAACTGACAATCATGTTTATGTAAAATAAAACTTGACGGTAAAAAAAAGCAAAACTGGTGGCCTCCAGAGCCTCTCGGGAGGGATTATGAGCGCTAACAGACTCACCACGTGAGCCAAGGATTTGATTATATGCCCTCCGGCTTGAGACTGAACCGGCACTTCCGCCGTGTTTCCACGACCACAGCTCTATATGCAAATGAACCGAGTGTTTGCAAATGTCAGTTCGAAGCGGTGAGGTTGGTTATTTGTTTTTATAAATTCGGCTTCAAATTTGCCGCGGATCTCTTTCTCCAGTTTGTCAGCATCGACAATCTTTCCGCTCGACGGTTGTCGAAGCAGCTTGGCTCGGACTTGTTCTTTTAGAACGTTGTACTGCTGAAACTCGAAAAGAATGATGTCAAACTCGTGGGCAGACACGGCGTTGTTGTTCAAAGCTTTGGATAACAATCTGTTGACTGTGTCACGTTTGGCGACGGCGAGCGTGGTAATCTCTTGATACTTTTTTAATTTTCGCCTCAAGTTTCCTGCTGGCGATTATGAGCCCCGAAGAAACGAGAGCGAAACAGCCGCCAACGCCGCCTCATGGAACTGTGGCCGGCAGGCCAGCCACAGACAGAGCCGAACCGAGGCTCGCGCTTGAAAACGCTGCAGAGAGAACACTAGAGCCCACAGCACCCCAATTAACGAATTTTTTGGCCCGTTTGTATTTTTTCCCAACGAGGCGATAGTGTCTGACTTCTTGTCCCAAAGTGTTGGCCATCTAGTCGATCTTTTGCAAACGGAAATTTTCAGGCGCCGTCAGTACGGGATAGAGAGGCTCCTCAGGAGGAGCGGAAGGCAGAACGTTCGCAGACGACATAGTATATAAAGCGCTAATTAATTTCTAATTCAAATTCCAGAGGCAAGCCTTTAAAATCAAAGAGCTCGCCATGTTCATCTTTGACGCTGAGAGTTATGCTATTTACATGGGCGTCTGTGGAGCAGTCACGCAACACCTGTTGTGGGGTAGAATCGTAGCCTACTTTCGCATAAGGCAATCCTTTCATGTCAAATCTAGCCAAAACGTCTGATCTCTTCTCGTTCAAAAATTTTGTGGTTTTGTCAATCAGATCGCAATGAATAAAAAATATTGTTGGAGATGTAAGCCGTTCTACATGTGTTATGGTTTTTAAATTATGTCCAATATCAAGCAAATTAGCCAAATCACGATCAAGGGTAACCAGTGTACCACCCAAATTTCCGATTAAAAGCTGACCAAAAGGTTTATGTGTTTCGGTTTTTATTTTGTCGTAATTATATTTGACGAACAGATCTTTTATATTTTCTGCCAAGATCTCTAAAGTGTAATGCCCTGGAGGAATTTTAGAAACCTGCTTAGCTTTAGATTCTTTGGCCCCCAACTCACCTGAATCTTCGTGTTTCAGATCGTGCCAGCTATTGTATAAGCTGTAAGAGAGGAGTCTGATGAAATGTACCTTCGGGAGCGGTTCCTCCGGCAAAATACACAGTTTCTCCGTTCTTTTGAGCGACAATCGTAAGCACCACCATTATATTGAACAAATATAATATATTCAAAACGGATGGCGCTGCGTTCAAGGACTTCGAAAAATGGGCGCAAAGGCCCGATACGAAAGCCAGAATAGACCCACGCGTGAGCTGAATTTGCGAAACAGTTGGCGAATGCTGATAAAGGTCAATTTACGCCACAAGTCAACATCGATGAAAAGCGCAACATCACAGCAGAAATATTTTTCAAGGAAGGGGCAGGCTCTATCTATTTTTCGTGTTAAATCTTGCATTTCAAGTTCTTCTTTTTCCTTTTCTGCGGCGAGGGCCTCTACCTGTTTTAATTGATTTTCAGCTTCTGTCAGTCTTCTGTCTGTTCTTGAATGGTTTCGCGATCTTCAGCTATGATTTCTTCAGCCCCAGACCCCAGAGCTTCTGAAAATTTGTCTGTGAAACTTTTTAGAAATCCTGAGGCGTCACTCTTGAAAATTTTGGACTTACCACCCTTTGGACCAAATGAAACAATCTCAATTTCATTACCTTTTTTGCTGAAACCAATTGGGCCCAATTTTCCGAAGTCTACTCTTGGGAACCTTTTACTAATAAAATCTTTGGCCCTATCAAGCCGTGATTGTTTTTCTTCTGGAATCAACCAATCTCCCAAAAGGGGTATGTTTTCATCATAGGAAGTGGCAGGGCCGCCGCTCTTCTCGTGTTGCCTCGTTTGCATTTCCATTTCTTCACCTCCGTGGTAGGGAGTAGACGCCGTGCCCGGCTGAAAGGGTTGTGTCGTGTTGACTTCTTCTTCGTCGTCGTCATCGTCATCGTGGTCAATCCGATAGTCAAGGTTCTTATCATCGTAACCAAAATCGCCACCGCCTTCCGCCATCGTAATATATATTCCATGTATGTTTTTTTAAATTAGAAAATAATCTGGGATTAATATACCATGGCTTACAAAAATCCCAGTGGGTGAAATCCCAGACGTGCTGCTTCCAACATACATGGCGAAATCTTTGGGGGCCATGAAGGCGCCACGCACTGTCAAACGCATTACATTCGGGAGCACCAAAGCTGACCCCGGCGAGACCCTGTACGTTTCGGTGCCCAAGCTGGGCGAAAACGAGGTGCTGGTGCCGGGCTCACTGGCGCTGGGCTTTGACATCGACCTGGAGGGGGGGCACGCCAAGAACTTCCTCGTTCAGAACGTCACGCGAACGCTGGTCGACAAGCTGGTCGTGAAGTTTGGGGGGGAACCCTGCAAGACACGGTGGGGGACGACATCTACAAAACGTTCGAAGACCTGTTCCTTCCGGTCGAAAAACGCGACAACATGGTGAAGGAGGGGATCCAGAGCGAAGACTTGGGCAAGATACGCTCAAACGTAGGGGACAAGAAAACGTCGGGTGTCGACGCCGACGCTGAACGAGATCTTCGGAAGCAAGTACTACATCAGGCTCGACCACCAGATCTTGACCGACCACGGCATTTTCTACGCCCAGGCCCTGTACAACGACCTGATTTTAGAAGTGACGCTCGCCCCTGCTGCACAGGTGGTCAGAGACTCGGACCCCACCAACCTGAAATACAAGCTGACCAACATCCAGCTCGAGTACGAAATGATACGCAATAAGTTTCTCGAAGAAGAGGCGCTCGGAGTGTATCATGCCGGCAAAGAGTTCGCCTGTGACCACGTGATGCGCCACAAAATCGTGCCGTTTAAAAAGGACGCAGATTCGCCGCCCTTTTCGCGGCAAATTCGATTACATCGTGCTCATCTGCTCCACCTTCGCTCACAACAAGAACCTCTTCCGTTTTGCTGAGAGAGATCCGCGGTTTTACGTTATCATCTGCGAGCAGCACAGAGGGAAAATTTGGTTGAAACTAGCGAGTTTTGTTTTTGATAGTCCTCGATGACTGCGCGGCCTCCAAAGATGTGAAAGGGCGCACCGGCGAGCTCGTTAAACTCGGCTTTTCTGCCCGCCACGCTAACATCAGCGTGCGGGTGCTGACCCAGCAGCTCTCCAGCATCGCCAAACCGTTCCGTGAAAATGTGGCGTCCATCGTGCTGCTCTACACCCCTTCGGCCAAGACCACGAAGGCGATTTTTGAATAGAGAGCTTTCGCAAGATGCCCTAAAGCAGCTGATAGCTAGGCTGAAAGAGAGAAAGTTCTTCCACCTGGTGTTTTCTCTTCGCCACCCTTATGAGATTAAATTTTTGAATTAAAAAAGAAAAACGTTAACTAAATGGCGGCCATTACAGATGAAGAAATGAAAGCTATCGAAGAGGTCTCCAAGATGCTGGAAATTGAGTCCCCTATGGTGGAAACGCTATTGCTCAGCCAGACATTCCGGCCCTCCGTGAACAGCTGGCGATTCTGGTTTCTACAGGCAAAGCAAAGGAAGCCAACGGCGTTCAGCTTACACAAGAGCAGGTTAAGCGCTTGGAAGCGAAAGATGTTGAATTTCGTCATCACCAAAGAGTTGTCCACCCTTGTCGGAAGTCTTGCGTTGAAATGTGGGCGGCTGCTCATGGTAGCCAACACTGCGCTCATCACAACAAAACATATCGATTTCAGTCCAGCACCGAGCTCTACAGTTGTTTAGCAAACTTCTGAATAATTGGTAAGCATTCCTCAATTAAATATTTTTGTTTGCTAAAAATAATGGCAGATTCAGAAACCACTTAGGGGCAAGTTACTTCAAAAATACTAACCACACGGCCCGAGAAAAACCCGAATCGAGTGACTGCGGGCAAACCCGTCGCTGCGAAAACAAAAAAGGCGCGCGAAGAACAAAAAAAAGCCGCTTAAGCCGTTGTGGCTGTGGGTCTCGTTCCTCATTTAAGTGTTGTTGCTTCGACTGATGAGGTGCCCAAGGAAGACACGAAAAAAGTTGATGAGGCGCCCAAGGAAGACACAAAAAACGTCATAAGCATGATTCAATGGCTCAGTATAATCAGCATCGTGGTTTCCCTCATTGGCCTCTACTACAAAAGAGAAGAAATAAAAAACGTTTTCAATCGACAGCCTGCTACGCCTCAACCAGCCGCCGAGATGCAAGCCCCTGTTGATACTCGACCGGTTGAGGCAATGTCTGTCCGAAGAAGAGGGCTCCGGCCGATGGATTGACATTTAAAAATAAAAAAGACGCACATTATACGATGCCGGACAACAAGCTCATTAAAACGATCATGGATGCGGCCGTTCTCACCGGCTCAAGGTTTGCAGAGAGACAACATGGCGGTATGTCGTGTGATACGAAGCGGCGTTCTTCTTCTACTCGTCTTCGTGTTTACAAGGGATCTTTCTAATTCTAAATGTCTTACACCGTTGGTTAACCAAGAAGTCAATAGCTCTGGGTTGGCTGTTGGACAGGAGCTCTCTTCTTTCGTCGGTTTTGAGCAGCCCGTGAGAAAGAAAACTTCTAGTGGGCGCCATTTTGGATTTTCCCTCACTCCTGTCGCCAAGGTTCAGCTTGTCAGGCTTACAAGATCTGTTCTTCTTGCAAGTTTACTGCTTCAGTGCAATGATATCTCCGTGAATCCTGGACCTTCCACTAAAATAACCTGTCCTCGGTGTCTCAAGACGGTCAGAAGAAATCAGGCTTTTGGATTTTGCGTTTTATGCAAATCGCGCTTCCATTTAAAATGCCTGGATGCGAACTTTGAATCTGGCTCGACTTGTCATGTCTGCTCAGTTCCATCTTCTGCTGAGCAACAGTTCGATGACAGTCTAAACGATAGCTTTGTTGTACCAGCAACATCTGATGCTACCCTAAAGTTGCGTGGTCTTAAGTTCATCCATCAAAACATCAGAAGCTTGAGGAAGAAGTTAAATGAACTTCGTGTTTTCATAACGCAAAGTCCACGAATTCACATCATAGCTTTAACTGAGACATGGCTCAACAGTAACATTTCGGATGCAGAAGTGTCATTGCCTGGCTTTACACTTTTTAGAAGAGATAGATTGGTGAGGAAAGGAGGCGGTGTAGCAGTGTTTGTCAGTGAGTCAATTAATGCTGTGCGCCGATCTGACCTCGAGATTGATGAATCTGTTTGGATTGAGATTTTTCTGCCTAAATCAAAAAGCATACTGTTTGGAACATTTTATCGGCCACCTTCAGAGTCAGATAGCCAGCCTGACGAAGATTATTTGGCTCGCTTTTACAACAGCCTGGACTCTGCCGCGGCTGAGGGAAAAGAAATTATTGTAAACGGGGACTTCAACTGTGATTATTTGCCTAAGAAACCAAGCTCTGAAACCAAAAAGTTGAAAGAGATTTTTAAAACCTTTGGTTTAACACAGTTGATTAATGAACCAACACGGTCTACGTCAACCACCGCTACACTTATTGACCTGTTTGCCACCACAAATCCACGAAACATTTCTCGAGCCGTAGTTGCTGAATCCTGTCTGAGTGATCATGATATGCTAATTTCAGTTCGAAAGATAAATAACTTCAAAGAACAACCTCGTGTGATAAAGTGCAGGAATTATGCTAAATACGATCCAACTAATTTCTGCAGTGATTTGAAGAAAATCCCCTGGGATGATGTGTTGAGTTCGACTAACGTCGAAGAAGCCTGGTCTTTGTGGAAATGCAACTTTACGGCTGAATGTGACAAACATGCTCCACTAATCGACAAAAAAGTTAGAGGACGTAATTGTCCATGGCTTACACTGGAAATCAAACAGATGATGAGAGCTCGGGATGCCAGTCTCAAGAAATATCGTAGATCAAAATTAGACACCGATTTGGCCGCATATCGATTACTCCGAAACAAAGTCAGTGCAAGGATTAAACGTGCTAGGGAAAGCTATAGTAGATCACTACTTGAAGAGAACAGCGGCGATTCTGAATCTTTCTGGAGGTCTGTGAAGAAAATAATGCCGGACACGAAACAGAAATCTATTCCGACCTGTATCAAGGCAGAGGGCAAGATTGTTACTGATAAACAAAGCATTTCAGAATTGTTTAACACTTACTTTACTTCTGTTGTGAACAAGTTATTTGAATCATGCCGGTATGCAAGACCAGTTTTTAATTCTACAACCGAGGAGCTGTTTACAAAGAATCATTTTGAGTTCACAGCAGTGGGTAAACCGTTTGTGCTTAAGCAACTTAAATGCCTAAAACTCAAGAAAGCTACAGGTCTAGATGGTCTACCTGCTAGACTTTTAAAGGACAGCGCAGTTGTGATAGCTGACTGTGTAAGACATTTGATAAATCTTTCTATTGAAACTGGTGCAGTCCCGTCTGAATGGAAGCAAGCAAAGGTTGTACCCTTGTTCAAATCTGGAAACAAAGATGATCTGGACAATTACAGGCCTATATCAATTTTACCGATCTTGTCGAAAATTCTGGAGAAAGCTGTCTTCCATCAGCTACATAGCTACCTATCAGAAAACTCTCTTCTCTCGCCTTATCAATCGGGGTTTCGCGCAAATCATTCAACTCAGTTGGCCGTTACCTTCCTTACAGATAAAATTCGTGGTCATATGGACAAAGGGCTATTGACGGGGGCAGTGTTTATTGACCTGAAAAAGGCTTTCGATACTGTTCCTCATGACGGTCTTTTAAACAAGTTGTACAGATATGGAATTCAAGACCAGCCTCTCTCGTGGTTTGAGAGCTATCTCACTAACAGGACTCAGAGAGTGTCCATTGAAAATCACCTTTCTTCTGCCGCCAACATCAGTAGCGGAGTACCTCAAGGTTCCGTGTTAGGGCCTCTCTTGTTTATTCTTTACATAAACGATCTTCCTTTGGCCGTTGGTCTGTCTAGTGTTATGTTATATGCCGACGACACCGTTATTTTTACTGCTGCTTCAAACATTGACCAACTACAGCTGAACTTAAGCCTTGATCTCAATAACGTCTCTAACTGGTTAACAGCAAACGGTCTTTTCCTCAACCTAAAGAAAACTGAGTATGTTTTATTTGGAACTCGGCAAAGGCTAGTCAGATCTGAATCTCATAGTCCGCTTTGCATGGAAGGAAAGGAAGTCAACCAAGTAAAGTCGTTCAAGTACCTAGGAGTCTTGCTAGACGAGTGTTTATCTTTCAACGATCACATAAGCTATTTAAGGTCAAAAGTTGCTAGCAGACTTGGCCTCCTGTCACGATTACGAGGTTGTTTAACCACGGAAGCAGCAAATAAGATCTATTTGTCCACGGTGCTACCGATATTAAGCTATTGTGATACGTGCTTTTGCCCTCTGGGAAGCACTAACAGAAAGACTCTTGAACGCCTGCAACGACGAGCTGCGAAAATCGTATACGGTTTTAAACCTGACATAGCCACGGAAACAATACTCGAGAACCTACGCTGGCCCTCTCTTACAAAAACCATGGAAAAGCACTGTGCACTGTTAGTTAACAAGTGCTTGGTCGGAGAAGTTCCTCTATACTTTAAAGACTATTTCCTGTTACGCTGCCAGAGCGACAACCAACATGTTTTTAACAGATGCACTAGATCGTCAATCACTGACATTATACTTCCTAAATTTCATTTAGATGTCGCTAAAAAGTCTTTTTATTATCATGGTGCATGCACATTTAATAGCCTTCCAACGAACATAAAGATTTTACCACCTAAGGAACGTTTCAAGGCTATCTCCGATTTTTTTTCTTAGGTTATTTTTTAGAACATTTTCAATTCTATATCCAATTTTTATGAGAACGCTATTACCTTTTTAAGCTTTTAAATTTTTTAAACATTTCAGCGTATCTTTTAAAGTAGTTAGTTTTTTTATAGATATATATTATTTATACATGCTCTTTTTATTTTACGTTATACAGGGCCCCCGTTGATACCAGTCCTGCGACTGAAGGGGTCACCCTGTTTAAATATTGATTATTATTATTATTATTATTAACCGCCGGTATCGGCTGGATTGCTGAAAAAGTGGTGAAAGGGAACTTTACCTCTCACCCCAGCAGCGGTGTCATGCAATATGCAAAATTCACGGCTGTCCTGGCAGGTAGCATCGCACTCAAAAACTACCTTGAAGACCAAAACATTCTTCTGTCTTCAGTTTAGAAAAAAGAAATATTGTCATAATAACAATGCCACGTTTTTATTTTTACCTCAAAGCCCTCTCAACTGTTGGGTTATTATATTTTTCAATGACGATATCTTATTATACCGCCGATGCTATAAAATTTGTTTGGCGGGGTGTTAACGAGGACATACCTCATTTAGAAGCTTACTTAAATTTTATTCGGAATAATATTAACGAGGACTCTGATTTTGAGGATCTCGATACAGAACACTTCCCACAATCGGACAAAGGCCCTCCTCCTCCTCCGTATGAACCCCACCTTCATACGATAATTGAAAAAATATTTTTACACATATACAATGGCGAACATTGCGATGATGATCGGGGGCGCGATTCTTAACGCCGCTGCTTTTTCCGGCGGCAACCATCTTGCCAGATATCTGTCTGGTGACAGCGAGAAGGCCGCGTTGGCGGAGAAAACGCGACAAGATAAAGCGCTTGAAGCTTATCAAGCCGCTATGGCCAAATACACGCGCGACCATACCATGCTTCTTGATTGGATCGAACCAACGGAGAAATCAAAGAACAGGCGAAGCAGAACTTCACGAACACCGATTACGCGTTCAAACTCTATAACCAGGCCCACCCAGACAAGCAGATCACCCCGCCCAAAGAGCCTTGTTTCGCTGACTTTTATCAGCCCAGTGAGCAGCAGAAACAAGGCGAGCTTCTTTTTGTAGGCGGCAGCGCGCTCGCTCTCAGCTACGCGGCTTTCCGTTTTCTTTGAATAAACTCGAAGGTATAATAAATGGACGCCAAGCTCGCCAAAGTCTACTATAGCCTACAGGGTTACTGGAGAGGCATCGCTGCCGTCAAAAAGTTAGCGGATGCTGCAAAAGTCCCTGAAGAAACCGCCAAGCAGTGGCTTATCAAACAAGCCCTCTGGCAGATCTATCTCCCCGCGCCGCGATACATTCCACGGCCCAAATTCGACGTATCTTCGCCTAACGCGGTCCACCAGGCGGACTTTCTTTTTCTCCCTCACGACAAACTCCCTCGTGAAAGTGAAAGTGGAGAATGAAACAAATACGCGCTGACTGTTGTCGACGTCGCCAGCCGTTACAAAGAGGCAGAGCCTCTGACCTCCAAAGACTCTGCGGAGGTTGCGAAAGCTTTTCAGTCGATTTACAAGCGCGGCCCTTTGGCGTGGCCTCAGCTGCTGCAGGTCGACCCTGGGCGCGAGTTCAAGGGAAAGGTGACCAAAGAAATGGAAAACCATAAAACAGCTATTCGCGTCGCGGGCGCCCTGAAATTCACAGAGACCAGGCTATCGTGGAGCGTTTCAACCGCACTCTCGCCGAGCGCTTGTTTGGGCATCAGTATGCCGTAGAAATGCTGCTGCCTTCTGGTCAGCGGTCGACTGCCTGGATCAAAAGGCTCCCCGACGTTGTTGCCGCTCTTAACGGCGAAGTCACTCGTCTTATCGGAAAAAACCGGCTGTCGCTATCAAAGAGAAATCTGTCACCTCCAACAGATCGCAAATAACACTTGATGAGGGAACCCTGCTTCAAACTATAAAACAGATGCCTGGTTAAAATCAAAATTTTGCTTGCTGTTGTGACAATTGACACAGTTAAACATAATCAATAGCACAATATAACGTTGAACCCTTTTCACGAGTGATTATAACTGGTTTACTTCTACACTTCTGGTTTTGAGAGCTTTAACACTAACGGTAAGCTAACGATAAAATTTTGATCTGACTTGGTTCTCTATCACAGCGGGCGCCTTTGACTTACACTAACTTCTTCGTTTCTGTAATTTTTCAAATGACTTCTGTTAGTATTAGATGAGACTCCATAAGAGTGATGTTCCTGTTGTTCCCGATAGCATTGAAGTTTACAAAGGAAAACAGGAACGATAAAAGAAGCGTTAAAAATAGCAATAGACACAGCAGAAAACTCTCACTCGCCTTCGTACACTGCAACCAACGATGCAAGAGAGAGAGTACAAGATCAGACTGCGCGTCTTAATTCTGCCATTCGCAGATAACCGCAATTCCTTGCGCCTTTGATCTTACCCGTTCTCTTTGATCTTACCCATTCTCCTTTTAGTCAGCACCAAGAATTGCGGCCTCGCGATTCTTGGTGCTGACCAAAAGGAGCGCGGATCTTACCACTAACGACAGAGCTGAAAAACGACTGCGCATGCGTAGGGTTTTCGCGGGTTAGTCGACGAGTGATGGCATTTTCGATCGTTTGGAGCCATGCGATGTTTTAAAATTAAAATTTTTTGGACTTATATCATCCGAGAAAAAAGGAGAAGATGGAACTTTGAATATGGTTTCAGTCAAGCAGATGTTCCTGATATCCTGAACATATTTCTATGGAATTTTTTATGTCATTTTGACGGCTTAAACCCAGCAAATTCCGGAAGACATCGGTCGCAGCGCCATGGTGAGTAGTAACTGCTTTACGCCTGTAGCTTTCAAGATTAAGTTTATTTTGGATACCACTTACGGCTGGTTCGAAATCGCGGAGTGCGGAGTGTACAAAAATAACTAAAAAAGAATCTAAAATTAAGAAATAATATTAACAATAATAATAATAATAATAATAATAATTAAAAAAGTTATGCCGTCTGGACCGTTCATATCGCGGTCATTTCATTCAGTCAAAATGATATATTCAACTCACGATTTTCATAGTCAGCAGTTCACGTTTAGAATTTTAGGAGGCGGAGTTGACAAGTACCATGTTGTTGAATGGTTCAAGGTTTATTTTTGGAAAGCAAAGCGTATTTGTTGCTAGGCAACACAGCTTTTGCCCAAGGAAACAGAAGGTGGAATAGATTATTTTAAGTTTGAATCGTGATTTGTCACATTTTTTAGACATGGTCAAAAACTGGACCGTTCTTCACTTTTTTCTAAACGTGCACTGCTAACTATGAAAATCGTGAGTAGAATATACCATTTTGACTGAATGAAATGACCGCAATATGAACGGTCCACTTCAGGCGGTGCAAGTTAATATTATTATTATTTCTTAATTTCCTATGTTTAGTTTATTTATGTATTTAATTATTCTTTCAATTCACTTTTAAATTTTATTTTATTTCTGATTTTTCTTTTAATTTTTGTTTTTTAATATTTTTTGTGCACACTCCTCACTCCGCACTCCGCGGTTTCGGAACAGCCTTCCACTTACAGGTTAAAAAAGTGTAAATTTTGGCTACCTTGTTGTAACTGACACGCAAGTATAAACCTGCTAACGTAAGTTCCCGTTAAATCACATACATTAGTATTTGAGCACTCGTTGCTTACGGGAAAGTAAAGCAGTCAAAGCAGAGTAAAATCGAATCTGTAATAAATTGGCAACCATTTGTTCAGCAAATTCAGTTGATTCAGTTGGTTTATTCTGAGCTATTGTACTATACAAGTTCTCAAGTCAAGCACGGGTTTAGTTCTCAATAACCCTTGGTATGTAATGCACTATTTTGTTCTATTTGTACTTTTCTTTAAGGCTTTCGGTTTAGTTCGTTTCTTTTATTCCATTAGTTTCAGTTAGCAGTCGCTCTTTAGCTGTCTTTACTAGTTTTGTGTTTTTGTTTAGTATATTTCCTCAGCTTTCTTGACCTTTAGTGTAGCACAGTATGTAGCTTTATCTCTGTTCGTTTATTTTATAGTTTTTACTAGTAAATATTGTATTATTCGCTTACCACATATCCTTGTTGATTACTTGTGATTGTAAGAACTTTGGAAATACACAGAAATGCACAACCCGATTTCTCGCGATCGATGAGGTCGGTATTTTGAAAGCTGAGTTTGCGTGAGCAAAACAACTCCTGTACCGCCGAGGAATCGTGCTCTGCAATACCTGAATGAAATAACAAAGAATTATAGACAAGGCATCTCGTAAGCTTTTCACGAGTACAGTGAAGTTAATATATCCTATGAAAGGAAGAAAACTAATAGCAAAACAGCACGACAGAGTGATTGAGAAATGCAAAAATAACTTACCTTGAAAACTGCAACCAAATCCCGTCAAGCAGCTGAGCAAAGAAGAAAAATGTCAACGCAATATAGCAAGAGCTGGCAACAATTACGTCCTACAAATGTAGCATTGGCCATCCTCTCTCGAGAACAATCATTTGAAATTACTAGTTTAATCAACCTCCCCTTCTCTTAAAATAAGGACAACAACAACTTTGTGTGGCTGAAAATGGGGAAGTGGGTGACAGAGTGCTCAGTTAATATTTTAGGCCCATGAACCCCTGGAGTGTCAAGAAAACAAAACCTACAGCCCAAGGAGATGTAGACAGTGGATGGAGAAAAGGGAGTAGGCCTTCACTCAGGGCCACTGTAAACATTCCTGGGTAGAGAGGAGGGAGTGGGCCTCCACTAACCTAACTCCAGGGGGTAAAATTGGAGGGAGTTGGCCTCCGAAAATCGAGTCTATGGGGACAAGAGTGTGACGAGAGGAGCACTTCATCCCCATTCCCGTGTTTATTTGACCAAACTAAACAGAACTTGCAAAGAACGGTAACGATATAAAAAGTATAAATTGTGAATTATGATCTCAAGTCGTGATCTATTACTGGACTGGCAGAGTGTTCTAATCTACATAAACAAACCTAAGCAAGGTACTTAGTTTCTATAGTTCGTTCAGAAAAGTAGCATACTTAAGAGGCTGTCTCTGTAAGAACCGACCACTGATTTTACTTCGAAAATTCGATTTTTCTCATAAGCTGGGATTTCGAAGCCCTTACCTAGTCCATCACTAAAATGATTTTTATGTCATTAAAAATTCCAATTGAAGTTTTCTAGGATTGATTGAAGTTCGGTCCGCTCGACACAAGTTTCATGCCCGCCGAAACTGGAAAAATAGCACATATTGCCGGCGCTCTAAAAAAAAAAAATATTTGCTCAAAAGTCCCAATTCTTTTTTTCAACTATAGATATATCATAGCAGTTTGCTTAGCCATGTTGCAATTATAATTCAATGTTGTTCCTTCAACGGTTAAAAGAAAATTTTCTACCCGCTAAATCGAGTTTTGAACCAAACGCTAAAATAGCTCTACTTTGAAGGCACGTTTTAAAAATGTGGCATCTGTTTGAAACTGCTGAACTACATGAATAGAAAGTATAAATGTCCCTTAATTTAAAACAATAATAAAATTTGTCTGCCCACTAGGTTTTCAAAACTAACGACCGCTTAAAGTTCAGGAAATTTTGAAAATATTCCAGTGGGTAACTAACACACTCGCCTTCGTAAAGTGCTCCGATAAATTCCCATAAATCTCTTACCTGGCTTCAAGATTAAAGTTTTGGTCCTTTGTAACGATCCTTGAAACATAGGTAGCATTAAAACTGCCAGCTTTTCCTTCCAACTGTAGGTTTGTTTATAAAGTAGATTTATACGTTCCTCATCTGTGTCGAGCGCGACCGTCACATACTTCGATGTTCTTTGTATTACTGACCATTGTTTTCCTCGAAGCCGGTTTAATCATGTAGACTCCTCTTGAAAGGTTTGCAGAAGCACTCTTTTGGACAACTCTCGGCACACATACATGCATGAACAGTAGACGGTGATTCGGGAAGCCAAGGAAGGATTGATAAATGCCACGGCCATTTTGTGTTTACAACAAGTGATTTAGTTCCCAATCTTCCAGTGAGTATCTTCAATAAATTGTGATACCCAGTCTACCTGTCAGACTTTTCATCCTTCCAAGGCTCTTTCACGTGACATCACGTGCTCAAACTGACTGACAAGATTTTGCTAGCTATATGGGCTTATGCATCCATATTGCAAAAACAGCAAGAAGCTATTCCTCAGAAAGAAATAGTGTTTCGTTTCCGGAAAGATATTCAAAGTCTGAGAAAGGCTGGGGTTTTGATATCTTGTGCATGAGAAGTCCTGGGGTGAGGGGGATATGTGCTAATGCGCCGCTTTGCACCGCACTGATCTGCTCAGTTGCCAGAGCCTGGGTTTTTCATCCAGGTGAGGTTTAATTCTGAACCTAGCAAGAGCTAATTAATTTAAGTTGCCCACACATGTATCAGTTATTACAGTCAACGCGCTTCGAAATGTATTTACTTGTGATACTTCACTTTGACTCTGCCCTAGGGGAGGGGGTGTTCCCTTATATCGGCTATATAGGTATGTCCAGCGTCAGACGGACTTGTTTTTTTAAGACCGTGATTTTAGTCAGAAGTAGAGTATCGATTTTGGTCATTTTGGTCTCAAACTGGGTATGGTTTTTGCACTCTAGTCTTCAATTAGGTATGTTTTTTAGAAGAAGCTACTTTTTTCATCATTATCGATAAGACCAGCAACTAAAGCCATTCACATTACCTTTAACATCATTCTGAACTAGAGAACTACGGAAGGTCTGAAACAGGGTATTAATTTAAGGGTCAGGCCATAAATAGGTTAGAAAAATCGCAGACTTTGGTCTTAAATAGAGTAAGTGCTTTGGGAAGCGGGCCGCACAGCCTCGCCAAATGTTTCAGAAATTCAAAGTATTGTGTGTGAGACTAAATAAAGGTAAGAGGCGTAAGCATTTGACGCATAATTTTTCCATTTCTGTGCCGGGCAGTCCTTGATTCGAATGGATGCGGTACTCTACGTTTCGTTGTCAGTGACGTAGTATATTTTTCTTTTCAAAAAGGAAGCTTCATCTGTGACGACAGTTGTGCAATTATTCCTCCACTTTCGCTTTAATACTGACGCTAAAATACAAATGCTATCGGTGTTTTCATGGAAACCAGCTCTTGAAATGTGGCGGTATGTCGAAATACCAATTTTCTTATTTTTAAAAGTGCGCTCTAAGTAGTAAAGCTACTTGAATTGTGGCGGAAAATTCGAGAAATTCAACTAAATCTGGAAAATGTCGACACCTACGATATGAAGAAAACCTCATAAAAAAGCCATATTGTGCCTATTTTGCAACATACCAACGTTAATTAAATTACAATAAGATGAATTGGTTACCTTCCACAGTATATCGTATCTGTAATATCGTCCAAACGCTCCAAGTGCGTGTTCTTTTCCCGTAAACAGTCACAGAAAACAGAAAAGGGGCGGGATTGTTATTCCTGAGAAGTGTTCTGCATGATTGACCAAAATTATGTCGCCGTTCACATTTAAATCAAGCACGGAAACAGACATCTTCGTTTCTCTAGAATACATCGTTTCAGTAAGACTTAGGAACATTTAAGTCGCCAATTATTTCTACTTGCATGACATCTTAATTTCCGTTTCTTTCCGTGCCACGAAATAAAATTTAGTTTCGACAAGTTATTTTTGTTGAACATGTTTATCTTGTGAATTACAAGCGTTTACCCTGATGACATTCATACTCACTATGTCAATAAATCACTCTGAAACGGAAAACAGTACCATTTCTTTGTTGAACTAAACAAAACTAACTGCTTCCATCGGCTTAAAATATCGCATTGGTGGACAAATCGCGTGGTGTGGCGGTGTCTCTACTTCGAATATATAATTTTTTTTCACTATCACTATCAACTCCAGTTCGCAGTTTTCTTGTGTAAGATAATACCGAGAAACGAGAGTTTCCCTGAAATGTTGCAAATGCACCGAGTTTTGGCTGAAATCTTGCCGCCGTATTTACATTAACAATTACGAACTTTACTCTGATTGGATATTACCACCACTATGTTAGTAGTTCACCCCTGAACTGAAAACAATACCGTTTTGTTTCTGAGGAAACGAAACAAGTTATTTTTGTTGAACATGTTTACCTTGTGAATTACAAGCGTAGTCAAAACTATAACAAAAGTCTCGAACGTGATTGGCTATCAGCAGCCCGATTTGAGCATTAATTGGACAGTGTACGCGTCATGCTTGTAATTGGACAGTACGCGTCATTTTGCGCGCGCTGTTGCGGTGCACTTTATTGAGTAAACTGCTGTGTTTTTCAGCATTCATAACGACGTTTAATCGTTCAGCGATCAATCGATGGTTTGTTAGTTTCTCGAATTTTGTCATAGTTTTGATTAATTGGTAACAGGACTTCGCGTCGTCCAATTCGGTCTGTCATCATACTCGTGATTAACAAATCGGACACCCGCTTCGCGGCAGTCCGATTTTGTTAATCACTCGTATGATTACAGACCGAATTGGACTCCACTCAGTCCTATTACCATGATTAACTGGCTGATAACATTCGCACTCACAATGTCAATAAATCACTCTGAAACGGAAAACAGTACCATTTCTTCGTTGAACTAAACAAAACGAACTGCATTCATCGGTTTAAAATATCGCATTCGTGGACAAATCGCATGGTCTGGCGGTCTCTCTACTTCCAAAATAAACTTCCTTTTCACTACTACTATCCGAATAGAAGTCCGGTGTGTAGTTTTCTTGTGTATTTTAACAACGAGAAACGAGAGTTTCAGTCGTAATTCCCCATTTTCGAATAAAGCAGCAATTGAAATGTTCAGAACGCCACATTTTGTTGCGATAACCGAATTTCCACCGTATTTACATTAACAATAGACAGTTAAAGCATGACGTCTACGGCAGACGGCAAACGACAAAGATTACCTCTGATTTTTTATTCTTTTCGTCTAATCCTTAAATAAACCACACAGAAATAGAAACATGTCACCTACCATTCACTGCAAATACAAATATTTTTACTCTACTGTACAGACAGCTGAAGATTCATTTTTGCCGTTTGCCCTGGCCGTTTGCCATTTGACGTAACGTCATGCTTAATCTCAGTAATTATGAACTTTACTCTGATTGCATATTACAGTTCACTATGTAAATAGTTCACCCCTGAACTGAAAACAATACCGTTTCGTTTCTGAGGAAACGAAACAAAAACTGTTTACTGACGCAGTGATGTCATATTGACAGATATAAGCCAACTTTTCCATGACTTGAATTAATAAAACCTTTTGCAGAGTTTACGTCACCACTGCATGATGTACGCCCTAAAAATTGAGATAAACACTTTCCCCGACCCACAATTGAACCGAAAATTTTGACACACAATTAACCTGAGTTGTCTGAGCTGACAGTTACAAGCTGATATGAACATAGGCTCGATTTCCGCCGCTTGTTTCTAAAAACGAGTGAGACAATCTCAGATAGTGCAGAGTGTAATTTACGGCTCTGATGCAGTAGTCACACAGGTCCTCACCCCTGCTGTTCTCTCCCTCGGTAGTCAACTAGGCCATTTCTCCTTTGCAGAATATGAGCGGACAAAAACTTGATAAGACATAATCTTAGCAGTGTGTGTGTTTCATGTTTGTGTTTTGCCCAAAAATAACTTACAATTACCGTTTGTCAAGACGATTTTAAATTTGGCAAACACACAATAGTTATAAAACAGCAGAAGACATTTCTTGAAAAAGGAGAAAAAAAGGAGAACTGACGTTACCTGAAATATAACTACTATCCCCAGCCAAAACGAGAGTGTGATATCACTCGTTACAAAAAAAAAAAACAAAAAAAAAACGTGCATCTGAACTCGAGAACGGAGTTTATCACTCTAGCAATGCTAGAACGCATGCGTCTTACATGTTATGCTCTACAACAAGGGAAAACACTCAACGTTCGTGGATAGTCCCGTGTGAACTGTATCTTTCACCTAACATATAGTCGACTTTAACGCTAACTAATCTGCGCATGCGTTTGGAGCAAATTGCTTTTGTTCTTGAGAGAATGGCACCACAAGGATGGCGTGGGATTTGCAAAACCATATATACATTTTTATCATGTTATCAAGGAAAGAAATGTAAATATGACAAGTTTTGCGTAATGCACTCGGGTACCTACTCCACCCAGCCCGCCTTCCCGCCAAGCTAATTGATTAATTGGAATTAACTAATTAAACAAACATTAAAGTTTACACCTCATGGCGTTAGTGTGTTAGTTGATTAGTGCCTTAGCGAAGTGCACCCTCCTAACCCATCCCAATAGTGCACTCTGCACTAAAAACCACCTCCATAGATCAATTTCTCGTGTTGAATTTGGTAAATATGCTAATTTTAAGAATTTGTTTCAAACTCATGAAACAAACTTGCCAATTTTAGCAAAGGAAGATGTGAATTCAACATGTACTTGGAATTGACCAATTTATAGAACACAGCTGATGATTTTAAATGAATTGTGTTTAAATTAATTACCATTTATTTTTTATCATTAATTTTAAAGCTAAAAACCCATAACATGACGATTTTGTTTTCTCTCAGCCTTCACCTTTGGTGTCAGATTCTCCATGTGTGATTTAGATGGTGTATTTTGTTCCTGAGGTGAACTTTCATGAACAATGTTACTGTTACTGATAGATGTAGATGACCTTACATTCTCTGAAAGGAGTGTCTTCCATGGTTCTACAGTTTTCCCCTGAATATCAGGCTGATTTTCTGTTTCTTGGTCACCTGATAAAAACACAGCTATCGGTGTATTGCTATTCCAGTTTACCCAAAGACTTTTACTAAGAGGATCTGTAGCTTTCTTCAAGTCTGGAAAAATCCCAAGGTCTTCCACATGATACTGAAGGCACAAACTGCTTCTTGTAAGAACTCCTTTGCTTTGTTGATTTTTTGCAAGGTTGGCACTGTAACATATTTGCACACCACACCTTTGGCATACATCTGATTCTGGCTTTGCTTGGTCCAGCTCTGTGTTTTCCAAATCTTGTCTATTATTGCATAACACACAACAGGAATGAGATTCTAGCAAAGACTTCAAATTCTGACAAAGCACTTTCTTATCAGTTTCTACATACTCAACTTGGACTGGAGCAGTTTTCAAAAAGTTATCCTTGTGAAGATCAGCTGTAGTGATCCATTTTTGACAAAACATCTTAGCCTCAGGACTAAGTTCATTACTCCTCCATGTACCACTCTCTTTATCCCAGAAATGCCTTCCTCCCAAATCTTTGTCATCTTGTGGTGAGACAAATGGCTGGTAAAACAAGTCCCCAGTAGATGACATTTGAAACACAGTAAAACCCTTTTGCGGATGAGAGGTGTGAGGCATGGTGCAGACACCTATGAGTGGTTGCGAAAGCCTTGAAGCAGATACTGGTGAGAATGTGAGGTCACTGCTAAGTCCTGTGTAATACCACTCATTATAGGATGACACCTGCAACAACAAAAACAACAAAATAGTTTCTTTAAAATCTCTGATTATTGAAAATCTGCAGGTAAAAGTACTATTTTTAGTAGTAATGTCACAGTCATAAAGTAATTTTTGTCTAGGTGATTCCTCTAATAAATTATATTAGATAATAATATAATTTAACTAATAATGTACAGTCCTAAGAAAATATGTGTGCTGATTGGTTAAAAATCGTGTTTCTATAACTTTGTGGAAACACAGAACTAGCATGAGCTGTTGACGTAATGATGGCACGAGCAAAGAGAATTTACATTTTGGTAATCAAAGTTAACAAGTTGTTTTCCTTTTCTTCGTCACAGTGTTTTCTAAAAGAAATAGAAAACATGTTCTGTGTTTCTATCGAGTTATAGAAACACTCGTGAAAGTTTGGGAGAATTCAAAAAAGCTGTGGAAACACTCGCCACAGCATTTCTCACTCTCCCAAACTTCCACTCGTGTTTCTATAACTCGATAGAAACAGGGTACATGTTTCCTATTTCTTAAATAGTGTTGCAGTACCACATAGTGAATAAGATCATCACTGAAAATGTTTTTAAGCATGCACCAACTTTGAAGAATTATGTACAGTCTGTTCATGCAACCAGTGGTCACTACTTATGGGAGAGTTTTTGAAATGCTAGTTGACTGAGAGAAAAAAAGGTTACTGGCATTTACAAAGTGGTCATTAAAGGGAAGTGGTTGTTGAGAGAGAGTTGGCTGTTGTATAATTTAAATTTCAAATTAATTTGCTCTATTTTGTGAAATCCAGAATATAATCAACTCAGTTGAATGGTAATTTACTTGTAAATAGAGTCAACAACTCAGAGCGTTTTGTAAACATTCAGACATCCCATCTGCGTGGTAGTGTTATTTCAGTCAGCATTGGGCTGTCAAAGGGATTTCATCACTCGAACACTATCACGTAAGAGACATTGTCTTAAAGTGTATGTGACACAATTTTTTTTCCGCTGATTCTGCTCGTTAATAATGATGGAAAAACGGTGGTAAAATTTTTAGATCGTGAGAATATTTTGAAACCCCTGTTTTTTTGTTCGAAATACGCGCTACTTTCATGTTGAAATTGTCCCAGAGATCGTGCAGCCAAAATGTCACATGATTTACGTCCATGACGTCACTGTGTTTGATAAACAAACCAATATAGCTGAAAGCAAAGGGAAACGTTTGAAGCATGGGGGTCGATATTGCGTGGCAAATCACTTGCACATTTGAAGCCACGTGCAAGAGAAATGACAAGGCGGCTTCCCGTGACAGCAATGTTATCAAACACTGTGACATCACAAACAAAATTTTCATCCTCAGTTTCCCGGGACACTTTTATAGGGAAATTGGCTGTATTTCGGCTGCAAAAAAATCATCCAAATTATTATTTTTTTGCACTTTCAAAACATTATTCATTCATTACTTAATTATATCAAGGAAGGAAAATACTTAAAAAGTTTTTTTGTGTCACATACACTTTAAGTGCACAGAACTGCTCTTTAGTTAACTTGGCAACATAAAACTGCATACCTTTATGTCACGTTCCTTGCCGTAACTGATAGGAATGCACAGCTAGCATTGTGTAATAGATACAAAGCTATGTATTATCAGGCCCATATCTGTAGCTGCATGTCCCTTTGTTCGTATAGCTCAAACTTGCTGTGAGCCGAACTATATTTATATTATCTGTGTCAGCTTTCCCACCTCACCCTTCCCCTATTCAATAAAGTTGGACTACAGGCTTGGGTGCACACCAGCTACTTAGTGGCGCACATAGCAGGCTGGGTGGGACCCTTACCCCACCTTAGCTTTTAGTTACTAGCCGGGTGTAGCATGCGCAACACTCGCTGGCTCATCCCCTAGTATTATTGCTAGCACCAGGTGTGGCATGCACCAAACTTGTCAGCTCATCCATCACCTGCAGGGTGTGTTGCTGCCACCCCTTTTACCATTTCTTTGCAGGGTGTGTTGCTGCCACCCTTAATTTATTCCCAGGGAGCACCCAACAACCGTAGTCCCATTTACTGCCAAACAATTGTGTAGTTCCTTGTGTGCAGTAGTACTTAACAAGCAAAGAAAGTTGTGAAAGTCTCTTCTTATTGTGTCATCAGCTATAAACTTTGCTCAAAGCTTTTACCGGACTGTCAAGTAAGCAACTTACCTTCCATGGGAGAGATGTTGACTGAGGTGGTAAACACTGTTGTTCCGTAGTAGGAGGGAATGACCCTCTTACTCGTACTTGGCTATCAGAATACTGAAAGCAGTGCGTCTGTCGATGATATGAGCCAGATACAACCAAGACTGTGTCACTACATTCAGGGATTACATTGTAAGCCACATTAATGAACTGAACTGGATCTTCATTATGATGTCTCCACTTTAGGACTGGGTGATGAAGAAATCGATCATCTAAAATCATGAGTGACTGATCCGTGCCTAATATATAGTGATGGGTATTTTGAGGGTGACGCTGAATGGCAGATATACATTCAAAGGAGTCAACTTCACTTGATGAGATGGAGAAGAATAATCTTTGGAATAACCTTTTAACCTGTACAATAACAATGAATGGCATTGTGGTGAGAGGTGTTTAGTGTTGCTTGACATGAGGCACATGAACTTTGACTGAAATTTTCAGCAAGTAGCTTCCCATAGATTTTAGACCTCAATTGCATGTGAGAGTTGCTGTGGCAAAGGACTAACTTTGTGTTGAGTTGAACAGAATAAAATACGTCTGAAACATTGAAAATCTACCAAGTTTCAAGTCAGTATTTTTTCACCAGGGATCCATATTCGCAGTCACCTGGTCATCTGTGACAACTAAAAAATCATAGGAACAACGAAAACAATAAGGAAACTTGTCCGCTGGACGACTTTAGTTTGACACTACTAGAAAAAAAAGAACAGTTCTTGAATTTTCTTACGAGTTCCCTACACTCTGACCACTTGTTATCTATTTGGACCTTGTAGAAAACAGCAAAAGATTTGCAGCTTTCTTTTGCGATAAAATCATCATTTTAGTCCGCCATCTTGAATGATCTGATGAATGAAATCATGACAGGCTCAATTTTCATTTTGTCAACTGCTGATGCCCTGTACTGCATCTGCATCCACGGAAAAACGTGGTGCGATCGCATCAACTGTTTTGGTCATTTTGATCAGGATGCCGTGTTAAGTAATGTTGACTCTTTGGAAAAACAAGCCAGATACAAGCAGGAAGAGCAAAAGCGTTCCTTTCAGCCTACATGGCAGTTGAAGAGGCCTTGGTTTTCATTTGCACCTAGTTTATCTGTGTTGGCTGACAGCTGCAACTACGGACATGATGTACTGGGAAACTGGTAACGTGAAAATACGAAAAAAGTAAACTTTCCATTTACATGCTGTTCTATTACAACCCCTACGATTTCACGGTAATGATTGTTTCCAGTAATGTGTCGTTGCTGTGATTCAGAAATAATGGAACCAAAAAACTGTTTGTCATGGACATCTTCAGCCTTGCTGAACAAAATCTATTTGATAAAAAAGTTTTTTTTTCTTTTCTAATTCTCAACAAAAAGATTAGCACTCCAATTATATATGAAACTAAAATGTTGTTTCGCCATATTGTATCCATCCCAAAGTGCATCACATGGTATGTGAATGGGCAAGTATGTCATCTGGCATACTTGCCCAGCTGACGACTTGGAGAAAAAACCAATATGGATCCCTGTTTCACATTACAGTTGTCATCAACTACAGACAGTGACTAAAAAAAACTATTGAAAAAGTCCATAACCTTCAAAATGAAGGAGACATGCATGATGTTCTGAAGGTTAATGTACTGGCTCTAGAAGAAGTACATTTAAATTTGCAATTCAAATCAAACCTATACCATTACTGAGGTTATGTATGTTGCTGTGTAAGTAATGCATAGTAGAATTACAACTGTTTCTTTTATTTGTTTTGTATCATTAAATAAATTAAAAAAATAAAAAATAAATAAAATCAAGACAAAATACTTGCAGAAAGAGCATTCAAAGACTCAAGTTCTTTAAGATGGCATCTATATCAGGCAAATGGCAAATGGCAAATGTACTAGGCAAAGATAAAATGTACCAGGCAAAGATAAAAAACAGTACCACTACTAATACATTGTGAAAAGAGAACAAGAAATAGGTTAGGTTCAAATTACTTACTCTGAAATCCAACAAATCCATTTCTTTGCCATCTGCCATTGCAACGCATCGAGGATTTGCAGCAAAGACACACTGGTACCATGGAAAAACATTACTCATAACATGGTTAGGTTGATGCACAGTCCTTAGTGAGTGCTCACATGACCAAAGATACACTCTGCCATTTTCTGTCACAGTGATGGCTTCTCCTGGGATATATGGGCTTACAGTAATGCACATGGCTTGCTTAGTGAGAGCTAATGTCTGAAGAGGCTTTAAGGAGATCTAAGAAGAAACAATGAATTCCTTCATACAATAAATTTTTTATCATAAATGGAATGATGGGACATAGGGCTGCAATAAGAATTTTTTCACAGATACTATGTCTACCTTGATACACTGGCCATGATAAGATTCATGATATAATGTGCAACAACTCTTGGACAAGCTACCAACAACAATTTGCCAATTTCTGCATGCTTTGCCCTCTGGATATCAGCCTTGTCACTGAATGGGCCACCCTGGCTAAATAAAGTTTACCTTTACCTTTACTTTGTTTGAGGATATTCAAGGTTGTAGAGCTAAAACCAAAGCATGTGTTTTGGTATAATTATTATAATTATACCAAAGCAAATGCTTTGGTTTTAGTTCTACAACCTTGAACATCCTCAAACAAAGTAGCAAAGCATGCAGAAATTGGCAAATTGTTGTTGGTAGCTTGTCTGAGTAGTTTGCAGTCATCCAAAGCCATCTTGAAGAAATCAAGTAAGATAAAAACAAGCAAAGAAGTGTAGGCTGTTTGTTGTTTTATAATGAATTGTGGTAATTATATCATAAAATATAACACATTCTTGGCTTCTAATAATAATAATAACAATAATAATAATAGTAATAATAGTAATAAGTATATGTAATCATACAGTTTTAACTTCAATTTGGAATTAATTGCATGAGTGAGTTTTTCAAAAAGCTGAAATTGCACGAGCCGCTTCGGTGAGTGCAATTTCACCAGAGTGTTTTTTCACAGTGTCTTACACAGCTTAAGCTTCTTCATTTGCTTTATGATATAGAGGTAATGTGACGAAAAACAATAAAACATGCTTTTTCTATATTTTACACTCTGATAAAACATGGGTTTTTGACCAATCAGAGCGTGCACAGGGTCCTATTATATTATAAACAGTAATAATGAGGACTTGTTACAGTTATTAAGGAAGGAAAATTTCTGCACTTGTTGATATCATCAGTTTTTATTGTGTTGTTAGTTATATGATGATAAAGAAGATATTGAGAAGCATTTTAAAAGAAATAAATGCTAGCATATAATGTTTTGACATCATCTTGCTTGCTTGTCCTGCAGTAGACTTTACTTTTCCCAATGTAATATGCCCCTGTAAATATAAACAAGTCACTGAATTGCAAAACCTTTTCCTGCTTGCTTATAGCCTTCCTGTGGACTTCGTTGTAACAAGACTCATAAATTGACACATAAACTATCAAAATCTTGATACCTTTGGAGGACTGTATTCAGAAAACAATAGCTTCAGGGTAGGCTCTCAGTTTCTCATCCCTCGTGGCTTCACCTTTGCTTGTGCCACAGTGCATGGGAGTTTCATGGATAATCCGCTCATCTCTGGATCAGGTGCTCTGAGTGAGAGCCCTGGCCAGGGACATTATGTTGTGATCTTGGACAAGAGAGTTTACTCTAACAGTGCCTCTCTCCACCCATGTGTTGTTATATAAATGGGTACCAGCTAATGTAATGCTGAAGGGTAACTCTGCTATGGACTAGCTTCCCATTCAAGAGGAAATAGGAATACTCCTAGTCACTTTGTGCTACATAGAAACTGGAGATAAGTGCCAGCCTGATGGGCTACTTGGCTTGCATGCAGACTTTCCCTTTACATAACCTGGAGGTGTACTTACCTTATCTCCTTCTCCAGATGCACTTGGACAGCTTTGGAAGAATGAGCAATGGTACTGTGATCTGATTCCCACAATAATGTTGCTACGACTGTATGAAGCAAAGTCAATCTGTTTTATCCTGTCTTGAACTACAAACTGCTGTTTCGAAAGCTCTGGCTTTAAAGGTGATGGATTGTATTTGGCATTTTCAAAATCTATGGACTCACAACACTGTGAGATGCATGAAAAGTTAAAAACCTCTAATCCAGAGCCACTTGGATACATCAAAAGGCCCTGGTGGTCTGTTCCTAAGGAGTTACAAGCCAAACTATTCCCCAAGAAAGTGTCATATTGGAATCTTGGGATTTCCAAGGCGTGGCTTTCTTGGAAGAGATTGTATAACAACACAGGAGAGATATCTGGTAAGGCACTGCTTAAATGCTTCACTACTTGGGCTGCGTTACTATTCTGGCTTTTGCGCGCCTGGCGAAAATTAGAGCACAGTTTGCATGAAGACCAGCATGAAGTCTCTTTCTGCTTCCACGGCATCGAGGAATTGGACTTGAACAAATCACAACTTTTCCAAGAGTGACAGATCATGTCATCATGTATAAGTTCTGCAATAGATGAGTACATGATATCAGGCCGATCGGCCGAAAAGTTCTCCACATGCACACCACACTTTCCGCCACTGATTTGCTCTTTACAGGAACGTCGAAGAAATTGATAATCATTTAAAGTTTCCTCCGGAACGGACGAAGAACGCTGGTTGGGCTCCAGGAAGGGTAAACTTAGTTGGTTTGCGGCTAGTCGTTGTAACTGCGAGTCGTCAGACTGATTGGAATGCAAAAGCAGCTTTTGAGCCTGATCTTCCATGTCTATGTTTAACGTTGAGGGACTACCATAGTCAACAAAAGACTGAGAAACATTCTCTTCACCACAGAAAGGAAAGTTATATCCTTGAAATGCGTTGGACCATGCCGCCATTTTGGTCTCCATTCTCGTCCCCATTAGCCCTTTTCGCTTCTCTTAGCCGGCGGGGCCTTGGCACGAGAAGGAAGGCTCTCTTTAGCGTTGCACTTTCGTCCTGCGTGGCAGACATGTCTGATACCTTTTGACCAATTGTATGTGTTGTTGTTTCTTCCAATGAAAATGCGTTGTGACCGTGTCCTCTGAGGTTATTTTACTAGGGGACGGGACGGTGTTTGTCAGGTGAAAGCTCGAAACTTATCGATTGTGACTTTTATCGTGAGGGTGTTTTACCGGATCTTTCTGCAGGTTCCGAAACACATTTACAGCTGCCTTTGAAGCTTAATATTGTCGGTAAGAAGCTTTGTGAAGTGTAGCGTATTGTATTATGTTGTTTGTAGTAATGGAGTGAGTAATTTCAAATGGTTCAAGTTTACGAAGCCATTTCGACATGTTCATCAGCAATCTAAGTATCGTTGATCGTGTTGCTTTCAAGCGGCACCTTCGCCACATGGCACTATCGCCAAATGGCACCAAATATATGTACAGCTTAGTTGGATAGAAAATGCTATAGAGCAAAGCAAAAACAGTAGTTTCGAAATAAAGTGCAGGATTGCAAGGATTGAAATTGGTCACAGTTCAAGAAATTTGAGTTTAGTTCCGGATGTCAAGAAATCGAGTTTACCATTCTTATGACAGTTCGAACTTTCGAGCCTTTATTTTGTGTGATATTTCTTTCCTTCTATCAGTATTGGGAATGATTTCTACCGATTTTAAAGTAAGCTTAAAGTAATCTCCTGGACACAATCATGAAAACAAATGTACAATACATTTCCCTGAATGTTCGCTACCAAGCACAGTCTCTAAAAATAAATTAAAATAGGTCACCATGCTTGCAAAAGAGATATGATGTACCAGTCTTACCCTATTTTGCCAGGTCTTATAAATAGTACTATTCATATATTTTATCACTCCACATTACATTTTGCGGTGGCTGGAAGGTACAGTTTTTTTTATGAACTTTGATAGGCATACATGACATTTTGAGCACAAGGAACAGCATAATAAACAACTTAGGCAAAAGAATCTAAATAATCCAAATGACATACAATCAAAGCGTTCCTCAAGTTGTTGGATTTTAAGGTCTTAATTTATGTCCACAAGTGATCATTTTGTTTTTGATGCTATTAAGTCTGCATACGAGCCAAGTGGCCCACCAGGCCAGAGCTTATCCCGGTTTCTGTAGCATGAAGCGACTAGGAGTATTTCTAGTCCCCCCTGGATGGGATGCTAGTCCATCGCAGGGTTACCCCCAGCATTAAGTTCGCTAGTACCCATTTATACACCTGGGTGGAGAGAGGCACTGTGAGAGTAAAGTGTCTTGCCCAAGGACACAACACAATGTCCCCGGCCTGGGCTCGAACCCTAACCGCTCGATCCGGAGACGAGCGCACTAACCATGAGGCCACTGCGCCTCCCACTTGATGCTATTGAATAAGTGTAAAATGGAGTTAGAGGGCACAGTCTTGGCTGGTTCAGAAACTATCTCACCACCCGCTCGCAGCGAGTTCAATATGGAAAGGAGTTATCATCCAGCCTTCCTCTCGACTTCGGTGTTCCTCAGGGTTCCTTGTTGGGGCCTCTATTATTTGTGATACACATAAACGATTCGCCTCAATGTTTACTCCACTCGTCGATTAGCATGTATGCGGATGACACTGTTATCTATTATTCTGGATCTGAGGTTAGCAACATCAGGGAAAATTTACAAGAAGACCTCAACCGTGTTGAGCAGTGGTTGGTGAACAGTAAGCTAATACTAAACCAGAGCAAAACCAAAGGGTTACTCTTTGGAACAAGACAACTGCTGCAAACCACCTCAGACTTTGTCCTGCAGATTCAAAGCAAGGACATAGAGAGAGTGACGAAGTTCACTTACCTTGGGACTATGCTCGATGAACAGCTTCACTGGAAAGAGCATATAGACACTACCGGTACTTGTAAAGAAGTTAATAAGCGTCTAGGACTTCTAGCACGCATACGATCTTGCCTCACTCTTAAAGCAGCGAAGTGTGTCTACAATACCCTTATTGAGCCAACCTTAAGTTATACTGACACTGCTTGGGGTGAACTGTCTGTTGGCTCCAGCAAAAGTCTGCAGCGGTTGCAAAACCGTGCTGCCCGTATCATTCTCAAGCGTGACTCTTCTAGAGATACTTTTAATGTTTTAGGGTGGACTGACTTAGAAACGAACTGTAAAATCCACAAATGTGTTTTAGTTTTTAAATGTTTGCATAACTTAGTTCCTCAGTATTTAAGTAACTATTTCATTAGCAACTACAATGTACATGCTTACAACACTTGAAGGAAGGCTGACCTCCATCTACCCAAACCCAAACTTAGCCTTGGCAAACGTACTTTTAGATTTTCTGGCACAGCCCTTTTTAATTCACTACCTTGTAAAATCCAACAAGCTGTATCACTCTCCTCTTTTAAAAATCTTGTCAAAGCCCATTTTATTTATAGCACCTAATTTATGATATCTATTGTTTTCCCTACCAGTTCATGCCTGTAACTCGTTTCAATTTTTTAAACTCTTTTTATATAACTATTTCAACTACTAGACATTAGTTTTTTTTTTTAACTCTATTTTCATAACTATTTTATACTATTAGATGTTTTATATTTTTAGAAATTGTATTTAGCAGGGCCCCTCCAGCCACTGTGCTGAATGGGCCACCCTGCATAAATAAAGTTTTACCTACCTACCTACCTACTTGAAAGGTTCGCAATATAGTGCTAAGGAATCACCAGTAAAGGTCAGGGTTGTTTGTCCTTCTTTTCTTCTTTTCCTCTTTTGTTGACTGGCTACCTTTAAGCTGTTTGTTATGAAGCAATGTTTTGTAGACACGCAGTGTATATAGTCATCATGTGAGGCTGCTTCAAGAAGTGCTCGCCTAGGGTTCCTTTTCTATGTGGCTGGTCCAATTAGTACATAATAGGGATACATGCCAATGCCTTGTCATGTCTTCATTAGGTGACATTGCCATTATCTCTTTGTGTCAGCTCTTGTGTGAGGAACATTGCCTTTCTTGTTATCTTCTGGAGAATTTATTCATGTTTTTGGATACTTGGGTTTTTTGTTTTTTTTAATGTAAAAACAATTAAAGAAGGGGAAAACGGTTTGTTTATCTACTCGTATTTTTGTTCTCAATGATGTCTTTTATCACTTGGTAAATATGATGTAGTTTTCACCAGCTAAACTTTGCCACTAGAGATTCAGTGTGTTCTGTTTTGGTTTCACTGTCAGTTGAAATAGACTTTAAAAACCTAGGTCTTGATAAGATAGTCATACTCTTGCAGTTGTTTCTGATTGAAATTTGTTTTCTTTTAAATTTCCCTTTTCTGAGGAACAGCTTTTAATCTTCAAGGCTGTATGTTTTTTTAAAACAGTCAGTCTAACGTAAAGTATAATTGCATTTTTGTGATTTTGTGTTCATTAACAATGCTTTGAATTTCTATCTTGCAGTAATGGATGATCATCATGGGTTGGATGAGGGAAAACATACACAAACCGAAGAAAGTCTTAGTAGAGAAGGGACTAGGGATGGTGAGCATCAGCTGTTACTATGATATGTATCAGTTGCCATGTGTTGATAACTTTTTTAGAGTTGTGTCTTGCCAAAATAATTCATTTTTTTGTTACCTGTACGTAAATGGGTCTTAATTGTAATGGCAGCACTTTCTCAAGAATTTTAGGGCTTATGTCCTAACTTATATTATGCTTCAATATCTGGTTAGCTTATGAGTTTTTTCTTGTACACTAAGTACTCCAGCAATACTAAGAAGAACATTGTAAACCAAATGTGTTAGAGAAAGCCAACTTATAGTTTTGGCTATTATTTTTCAAAACACATCTTCTTTGAACCTGGATAAATTAGCCAGTCTCTAATTTTAATTCCTTTTCATCCCTGCTATGAAGGCTTAAAATTTAGCACAGAGAGTGTTTAGTAATGCATAGCTTAATATCCCTGTGTATCCATTAAACTAGTCAACAACCCATTGTCCCCACTAGAAAAAAGTAATGTTTTTAAAACTGATATAAAATAAAATTCTCAGCTTACCAGTAGTTTGGGAGGTTCTGTGGTATATTATAACTTATAGGTCAAGGTATAGATGTATGGCAGTGGTACAAGCAATTTTTGCTGCATGTTACACAGAAGATATTTGCATATCATATGTAGCTACTTAAGCATTTGTTGCGTGCACATATTTTTTCTATTCTTTGTTGTGACTCTTATTTAAAACCCCAGAAGCTGTGGACAAGACAGCTAGTAGCAAGTTGAGCTTTCTCTGTGAGCAAATAACAACCTTAACTTTTGAAGTGCCATTTACAAAGTAACCAACAGCACTTTAATGACAAAACTGGTAAACCATACATGTACAATTGCCCCTACTGTATTCTACATGTATACTTACAGCCTGCAAAGCACTCACTTTCTTTCCTGCAATGGTTTGGGGCACAGCAAACATAAATGAATTAAGAGAGGTTGGGGAGTTGAGGAGGCAGAGTAAAGAAACTTTTGGATGCCGCAAAGCTCTTAGAATGAGCTTGACGGCTATTAATGCAGTGTTCGACACTAGCTTTCTTGCTTATTTGCCCTTTGGGTGACTATAGTTCTGTTTTTTTGGTTCCCCATGTGTCTTTTTAGTTGCATACCTAGTAGACTTTTGTTGCCCATTAGCACTCATGAGAAAATTTCAACTTGCAGAAATGCTCAACTTTTTTATAAACTTGCCTTCTTGTTTTGGTGTTGCAACAGTGATTCATTGGGTGATTACTCAGTCATAGAGCACATCCCTGACAAGATTTTAAACATCCACGAACTGTGCCCACACATTTTGATGAGACTCCACTTTTCTGACGAATAGACCCAGTGAAGCACTTTTACTGGTCAAATACGATGAACCAATTGTCATGAATGAAAACATAATTCATGCCCTGAAGCACATTATTATCATTAATATTATTGTTATTATTTTTGTTGTCATCGTTGTTGTTGTTTTTAATATTGCTTTTTTTATTTATTGTTATTATTAATAATTGTCTTTTTAACCATACATTAAGGAACTGCAAAAAGATGGCTCAGCCTGTACCTGTAGTACCCATTTTGTATTTGTAATCATAGAGTAATAAAACTGCTTCTCTGCCTCACCAGAGATCAGTCGGGGAGTAGCTTACAATCCTGACAACAGTGCTCCATTTCTTTTTGAGTCACAACAGTAAAACTTGTAGCCAAAATATTGCAGTACCATGCAATTTGTGTGGAAAGACTTTGACACAAAAGTTATTTCCAAATACTGTTGCAAAATGCATCTTTGAAAATTCAAGGAGGTTATAGTGTTTTGAGAACTAGGGATTAATGCTTTTTATGGTTCGCACGATCACTAATCAACCAGCCACTTTGATTTAGCAAGCTTTGGAGCAAGCTTCTCACAAAATTTGGGTTCATGGCTTGTTTCGGAAATGAGAGTCAATATGTAGAAACTTTCAGTGAATGTTAGAGTTGAGCTTACATGTCTTTGACTTAATACTTCCGAACTTCTGCTCAAATGATTTCCCCGAAACTTGGGCATGGTTTGTATTAAGTCAAAATAAGCTGGTTCCAGAAATTGAGTTAAAGTATGCCAGCAAAATTTTTTTTCACTGGTAGTGTTGCTGTCCAAAAAATGGGGTCCAGTCAAACACCAGTAAGAATAAAAATATTATCCCCAGTAAATGATATTAAGTAACATTATCACCGAGTGAAAGACACAATATTTCCCAAAATTTCTTAACCAACGCTTCAAAGCCCCAAAATTTATGTTGCAAACGTTGACAGGGGTGAGTGTGTCCAGAATAACTGCAGTGCCACCTTAATAATGATGAAATGGAATCAACAGAATAACCATGATAAGAATGGTGTTATCCTTTTGATACAATAACAAACAGTGGGGCTTGACTTTTCAAAATTACAGAAAAACTCAAATTGCATCCAGGGCCACCAGGTCATAATTTTCAAGCAACATACATTTAAATAGAAAGGAATTGTTAGCCAAATTAACTTTAACATTTCTCTGAAAAGAACATCCAGTGACATTTATAGGAATCACACTGGACAGAATGTCTTGTTTTCTAGTCATGAACGTTGACTTCGCAAAATGGCTTGGGTTAGAGCCTTGTTGCACCAGGCTTCTCGTACATGTGAAATAGACTCTCTCTTTCAGAAACAAAGAACAATGATTAAAACGTTCCTGTTAGGGAATGGCTTTCCTAAATCTGTGGCTTCTAATCTTGTGAGGTGTTTCAGACACAGTAGCTCGGAACCTAGAACATCTTATCCCAATAACAACAAGACTATAAGTTTAAGGATTTTAAATTCTAATGTGGGGTTTGGGACTGGCACTAGTTTTGCTAGCCTAATGATATAATTTTGAAAGCAGATGGGAGCTCCTCTGGGAGCCTGTCCAGGAATCCCCATCAATGTCCTAGACCAAAAATGACATGTACTTTATTACTTCATCTCATACTGGAAGTAAGTGATGTCTGAACAGTTCATTGAAGTGCCTTGAAACCAGAACCAGAGTATTAACAATATTACAAACAACACAACAAAGAAAGTACAGGATGCAAAACAGAGCACAGTGATGCATACCCAAATGCAAGTTAATTTTGAAACCAAATTGAAAATTGCTATGTAGAATGAGACGGGTAACTGCAATCACAACTGGTGGTTTGCTATTTGCATGAAAAATTAGCAGACATTAAGTTGAAGGAAGTGAGTTTATAGAGAAATCCATTTGCATCATATTAATCAAAAACTGTTTTTCTTATTTAGGTATAGAAATACAGTATGTTAAAAAGTAGTTTCTTAGAAATCGATTTTGAAATAAAAACTAGCGCTAAAAAGTCACGACGTTTCGACCTCTCCGAGGTCATTTTCAAGTGAGTGAAATTTTCTAAATTAGCATATAGCCATAAATATGTTAAAAACAAGTTATAATAGATAAAAATGTGGCGAACGCTAAAATGTGACAAAATGTGAAAAAGTGTTAAAAATATACAATGGAAAAATAAAATAATCTTAGCAAGAATTGCTCTAAACAAATAATTTGGCACGAATTGAATCGCACTGTTTGTTTAGCGTTGGTTTCAGTTCTTTGATAAAAAAAAAAAAAACATTTCAAAAATAAGGCAGTAAAATTTGTTCTGACACTTTCTTAAGATTCGAAAACTCTGTGCGATGTCTTCTGGCTCCATATCGTGCTGCTCTCTGAGGTGGTTTCCGATTGCCGATCCTTTGTGTTCTACAATGCGTTGGTGTAGGTGTCGGCAGGTGTAATCGACATAGCCTGCATCACACCATAGTTGGTAGTATGATCACACAGGCCACACTGCAATGAATACACCACGCATTGTTGACTTACAAGAGACTGCTTGTCTTCCCCGACCTTAATTTCATCCTTGATCTTTCTACTTGTGTAAACTGGGCTAATATCTGCGTTAATCTTCTGACTGAGGTCAGCCAGCTGTTTACGTATTCTACGTTTGCAGATTTCTGGTCCTTGTAGGGCAACACGCTTCTGACTGGGGCTTCTCTTTTATCAGCCACTCGGGTATGTGAGTAAAGGTAAAGAATCCGATCCCACCGATGCGTCGGCCGACACATCACCGACGCGTTGGTCGACACACCACCGACACATGGTTGACTGCACAAGGTCGTCAGGAGAGCGCAGTCGGGAGAAGATCTCTTTAAGGCGTTCACATTCCTCATGACAAAACTTCCACTTTCAAATACAGTATGCATATTTATAATTTAAATTATAATAATATTACTGTTGTACTTTAGATTATAATTCCAAAGCTCTTTTTAAAGACTGATTTCAGTTTCATTATGTAGTTTGGTGCTTTGGGCCCAAAACAGCAGCCTGAAAACGGTCCTTGTAAGTTGGCAAGCCCTCGAGTAGCCAGGAAGTTTCAAGAAATGGTCCCTAAAGAAGCAAAGGGCCGACTTCAGACACAACTTAAAGCTAGTTTCAATTAGTCCAGCAAATTTATTTGACTTTCCGTAGGAGGAAGGTAAATTCCTAAAGGTAAACATGAAACGAATTACTACAAATAACTAACCGAAGACGGCAGAAAACTAAGAGGAAAATACAAACAGACGATAAACTAAACGGCTTACCAAAATGCTGGCAACGGAGTTCAGGGAACCAAGAAGATACAAGTGTACCAGACGATAAACTAGCACTAAATGAACATGAAAGGATAACACAAATATATACGCAACGAAATTTACATACGACGCGAGAAAAAAAGCATGCAGAATGTGAAAAAATACATTAACATACGGAACAAAAAAGGACACAAAGAAAACACGAAATAGCCGTAACAGGTCCCTTCACAGAAAGTGTCAGTTTTCCACAATATTGTTGTGTCTATTAATGAAGTAAATCCCTCTCCATATTTTTAATAGCCTGGCCAAACCATACCTGGAGGCATTAGATGATATGATCGATGAGGAGGAGGGGGAGTTAGAAGAAGACGAAGAAGAAGAAGAAGAAGAAGAAGAAGAAGAAGGACAAGAGGATCAAGAAGAACAAGAGGAAGGGCAAGAAGAACAAGACGATGATGAAGACCTCTACAGAAAGTTAATAGAGGATGAGTTTATTGACAGTGATGTAGAATAATCAGTATTTTGTAGATTCAGTTTTTAAATTTTTATCAATATTTCTTTCACAAATGTATTAATAAGTAGTAATTAAGTAAATAGAGGATGAGTGTGAAATTGTTTTGATTGTTCTACATTTACAACAGCTTATTCAAATTAGCCCAAGCTCAAAGGCTGAAGAAAATATGTCATTACTTTTTTTTTACTAAATGAACCACAAATCACTGTGTTGTCGGTGAATAGTTTGTTGGATCTAGATTTAAGGGACAAAAGCGTGACAGAGCTTTTCATCTTTGTAATAAGAACCCAGTCACAGTCGTGCATGACTAACTGTGGCCACCTTCCTTGGTTTAAATAAGCTAATCAAAATGCGTGAACTAGGTATGGTGAAAATATCAAGCATCATGTAACCTGTTGGTCAGTCGACAACTCCTCCTCTCACATTTCTTTTCATAATTTTGGATTTGCCAGGTTTGAATGGAAGCCATAAGAAAGTTGTTGAAAACATGTCAAAAAATGATGAAAAAAAATTAGTTTGGTGGCCTGTGTTAGAAGTGCACCACTGTAAATACAATGATAAGTATTATATTAGTATGTCCAAAAGGCATTTACCTGTCAAAAATAGAATTTCTCAAACTAATTCTAACTTTGGTTATTTTGCCTTTGTAACAATACAAATCTCAAGATTATAGTGGTTTTACAACACAGGCTAAAAACAGGCCCTAAAATATAATTTTCGAAAATGGATAAAGCAACGGTTTGTATCATCCGTGAGCATTGCAGGTAATTCAAGCCAA
>NW_028301569.1:2027500-2075000 GCF_042242905.1 Orbicella faveolata
AGGAACACGTCCGGAAGCACATTTTCATTACTGAGAAGCCATCAGTAAACCATTCCTAAATTCACGACAAAGAGCCATTTGCCGGGGAACGTGAGTGCTAAATAGCTGGTCGAAGCAATCGAAGGACAAGCGTAAAGTTCTGTCGAAGCCATCGAAGGAGAAGCGTAAAGTTCTGTCGAAGTCGGCCGTTGTAAACCGGACAGCTGGAGTAAATCGGAGAAGTCAAGTTGAAATATACCGGACCGAGTGAAGACGTAATCGGAAGAAGTAAGTTGAAAGGTGGGAGTAATAAACGGGAGTTTGAATTGGTTCGTTGTGTGTGTCATGTGTTGGTGGAACGTTGTTGGGGTCAAGTTCATGGACAAGGACTTCAGACGCAAGGTGAACTGAACTGAACTGAACTACGGAAACGCCTATTTTTTTAGGGAATATTCTTGTAAATATATTAAGTGTACTGAAGTATTTAGCTTGTTTAATATATTCTTGTAAATAAATTAAGGTTAATTATTTAGCTTATTGTATTATTGTTAGTTACCCTATTTAAAGTATAATGTTATTTTTGTGTAATTGTTATAATAAATGCTTGTAGACTTAGGTAGTTGTTGCGTGTTTTCTCGGGTTCGTTTATGCTTAGTTTTTTTTTTTGTTAGAGAGAGCCCACCTTTGTGGCGCGGTTTCGTCACAAAAATACAAATCTGTAATTTGCGAAACGGGGCACTTCTAAAATCTTGGCTAAAACTCTTTGTTAAAAAATTATCACTGCATAGAGTTGTATCTACGAAAACTTAGAGGACTTAAAACTTGTGAGTGCTGAGACGACCACTTTTGGTAATAAGAAAGTGCTCTTTTGCTCGATTTACTGGCCAGATCCCGACGACGATCCAGGCTGCTGGTTGGAGAAATTGAATAGAAAAAACGAAAAATTTATGCAGTCGACACATGTCAATTTAGTATTTTGCGCAGTATGATAAACGTTTTTTATTGCTGCTTTTATGCCTGAGGTACTTGTCTTTTCTTCACCTAGGATAATTAAGAAAATATGTACTCATCCATAGACTTTTCATAGAGTCCACGCCATTCCTAACTTTTTGCGGTGGAATCAGTTCCGGTCCCGGGATCATTTGCGGTACAATTTGGGGATTATTTGCGGTACGAGAATCATTTGCTGGGTTGTACAGGTCTTAGGTGTCTTTGGAGTCAGTCTTAAGGGGTCTTTGTTTTCAAGACACCCGGTAAATATGAAAATTACCAACAGTTCGTCACCTGGGTAAAAAAATTGCGATTGAATGCAGAATAGCTTTCTTGTAAATACGTCTATTTCTCGAAAACCACTCGTTAGAATTTCACGAAAATTGGCGCGAAAATACTTTAGAAAACAAGTAACTGGAATATTGAAAAAAAAATCGAAATTTAAACGAGCCAATTCTAGATATTCCAGTTAACCTTTTACAAGGAATAATTAAAGATCTATCTGTTAAACTATTATTAAAATAGTGTTAACTTGTAAGCATTGATACAATCTTGTTGCATGGAAATGAAAAAGAAGCTCTAACGAACAGATTTTCTGCAAACAAGCAAAACCGTTTTTAAAGGCCCGTTTATGTTTATTTATGTTGCCATGGCATACGTCAGCTTAGCTATTAAACATCCGACGTTTGTGTTGCGCGTTACCATTTTTGGCGACCAAAGGATCAAGGGTTTTAGAGAAAAGGGAGAGTAAAACACAGGTATCTAAATTGTGTTCGGCCACCTTAATACCGAAAGTAAAATGATAATTTTTACGAGGGGACTACTGCAAGGTTTCAGACTTTTTTTTTTCAGGTAAATTTTGTATACAGTCTGTACAGTCGGCAAGGAGGTGGAGATGATTGACGACCACCAGAACTTAGGTTTTGTCAAGATGTTTTTGCGCTGAAGTCCGGTATGTCCAAGGTGGTCCTTTGACTGTATATGAAAAAATTCTTGTAGTATAAGTATTCTAGAAAGTTTGTTGGACATGACAAACTTGCACTGTTAAAACGGACTCAACGTCCTTTGTGGAAATTTAACAGACATGGTGATGGACCCTGAAAGCCAAGACCCGAAAAATTAAGACCCTGGGCTTTTGGGGTCTTATCAAGAGCCATAATCGGGGACGGAGACCGTAAGCGCGCGCCATTTCAAGTATTGGGGTGGTCCCCATGATATGGGACAATAATTCTATTTTTAGAACAAATTGCGCCATCGCCTGCTGCACACGCGCGTACATGCTGCGAGGATTTCTGCGGATGTCGCGCGGGGGAAATGGCGTCCGAAATTCCCGAAATTTTTCATGTTTTTGGCCCACAACTCAACGCGTTTACGTCTGTTGGAATTTTGCTTAATTAAGTATTTTCGTCGTAAGCTGCTCCAGTTTGATCGGTGAGTGAAGTAAGACTGGGTCGAATTAAGGTATGTTCCGCTTTAAGCTTATATATATCGCTGACCAAGTTGTGTTCCGACGGATGCTTCTTTTACATGCACTGTACATTACTCCGCTTTAAATTTCACATATGTTGAAGATTAACACCTTTTCCATTACACAGCAAAAAAAACTAGCCGGATATATTTAGATATAGCAGAGCTTCAGGACTTCATGGTTTCCTAGCTCCTCTTACCGCACGCTTGCGAGGAATTTGCCAGTCTATCGCGACCGAAAAGTAAAACAAAATAATTGCTAGTTTGAGTTTCGCTTGAATTGTAAGCAACGCTTGATGTTTCATCAAGGCCCAATAACTTTACGTCCGCAGTTACTACTCAGTTTTATTTGTGTAAAAATCCAGGAAATTCTCTGTTGTCGATGAATGAGAGCGCCCGCCGATGCGTGTTTTGTACAGTCAGTAAACATGACAAATTGGACTTCCGCCGCACTTTCGTGTGAAAGCGTACATCGAACTCAAACAATAACTCTATAGTTTTTAAATATGTTTAAGATTGATAAATGTTTGAGAACATATTAAAAGCTAAGCTGGAAATATGTGAATAAAGCAGAAATAATCAGCAAAGTTACAATGACGCTTTCTTTAATCAACTTCGAATAACGATTTCGATTTTGTTGATCGAGTTATCAAAACTCCTTGTCTATTTTCATTTTCGCAGTGGGAAACTTCACTATGCTTATGTTGAAGAAAGACACATGATGTTAGTAGCCTTTTGTGCGTTCGTAAAAGTTTTTGCAGCATCTCAGCACAAAAGATAACGAAACAAATCTTTGTCAAGATTTGTTGACAATAGACCATTTTACAGTTGTCTGCTCAGTGACCTGGCCTTTGTATGGCAGCGAGGCTAGAGTTGACCTTGTTTTGATACAGACCTCACTGCTTTTGTCATGTAAATGCACCTAGTTAGCATCAGAACAACTTGTTTTACACAACAAAAGCAGTGAGGTCTGTATCAAAACAAGGTCAAGTCTAGCCTCGCTGCCATACAAAGGCCAGGTCACTGAGCAGACAACTGTAAAATGGTCCATTGAAAACACCGACTACGACTTGAAAGTGCACGAGCTGCACTATGCAAATGAGCTAATTGTACGCGTCAGACTTTCCTTTCAAAAACTTTTGCAAACTCACCAAACAAACAGAAACAATAAGAAACCATCAAAACAGGTTTTGGTTATGATTAACCATTGTCTGAGAAACTCACAAATTAACTCGATACCAGAGTAGAGAGTTTTCTTGCTATATTCTTAAGTCAGAACAAACGCAAAAACATACGCGTAAGCTTACAACAAGCGCGAGCAGATCTTATTATTCATTCCCAGCGCGAGGTTGAAGTCTTGTTTTCGACCCTGAAAAACCCACCTTTTCCGTTAGCTCAGAGCATAAAACTACATATAAGCGCCCTGGTTCGTATTCCCTGCCTTATTCCCTGCCATCGCGGTGAAAAATACTCAAGAGAATCTCGCGCAACGTGACAGCATCCACGCGAGAGCCCCCGACATGTGCGTGGATCCGCGCGGATATATGACGTCAGGATAGCGCAATTTGTTCTAAAAATAGAAAAACTGTCCCATATCATAGGTGCGCGCGGATCCCAAGACTTACGGTCTCCGTCCCTGATTATGGCTCCTGGTGATAGCTAATAAAGTGACAGCTTGTCACTGCTAGCAACACAATCATCATCATCATCACCACCACCACCACCACCATCATCATCATCGTCGTCGTCGTCGTCGTCGTCGGGGTAGTCATCATCAGCTCCTCTTCTCCGTTTGGAGATTGGAGTCAGCAAAGAAACGTTGAAATCACTTATTGGCCTTCCATTGATGCCAAAGCAAGAAAACTATGCTACAAATTATTCGCCAGGAAACAAAACCATTTACACACCGTTCACCTTCAAGGGCAATAAAGAAGTATATTTTAGACATATTTTCTGAAACACTGACCCTCAGCCCTCATTTGTAAACGGTTCCAACTTTTTAAAATTGTGGAAGGCGATGTAGTACAGTCGTGTTATTCTAGGGAGCACTAGGTCTAAACTGAGGGAGATTTTAGTCGTAAAGTTGATCTCCCTAGCTCAACGAAAAGACACATCCGACCACTTTTGACACTTACGCGGTTCACTCTTTTTCGCCTCACCATAAGATGGTGGTTCTCCAACCTGTTGCGAGCCACAAACTCTTTTCACACAGGACCCTACAATCGACAATTCTTGAGAAGAAAGTGATGCCAGCAACAAAGAACGGAATTCTTTAATATTCTTCACCTTTCTGTACATGGTTCGCAAAGTTTCATTGGTAAACCATCGCCAAACTTAATTTCTTACTCAGTTAAAAACTCAAGTTAAAAACTCAAGCAATTTGATGGGAAAAGTCTGCGGTCGAGTCTATGTCCAGTTTCAAAAGGAATAGGTTTTTTACCACATATACACTTTGGTGGAGAAAGGCTCTTTGAGAGTTAAGTGTCTTAGTCACCTCACCCACGGACACAACACAGTGATCCAGCCCAGACTGCTTGGTTCGTAGTCCAGCGCTCCTCCAAATATGATACGTCATGTTTAGTTTTGTAGCAAGTTTGTATTTTTATTTTCAGCGAAAGCTTTCTCTTCGAAATTTCCCGACATACACACATAGAAGAAGGACGTAAAGAGAATCAAGAACAGTTCATTTGTTTCACATTGAGTTTTCAGAGTGTTTATTGAGCCATTTTTGAACTTTATTTGTCGGTGACTGTTCGTCCGACGGGGGATACCAAGAAATGGCCGGGAGGCCCTGTGTAACAGGACCGCGCTTGCGGCTGTAGATATTTGTCTTGTGAATTTTCCTTTCTACCACCTGCGAAAATAAAAAATACCTTCAGCCCAAAATACCAGCTATATACATTATAACCCTCATATACAATTCTTCCTCCCCTTCTGGCTTCTGGTTATTGACGCACCTATGTAAAAAACTCTTGGGCTCTGTACTTTTTCTGGAATTTTTGGGGTAGACAAAAGTGCATGTGTATGTCATGTATATATTTATTTGTTTAGTCTCCACTTTAGTTCTTCTAGAGCCCCGCAACAACAACTGGAAAAAATAACGAAGTGGTTTCCAATGAAGTACAGCTACACCTACATGTCTTCTTTGACTTCCACAGGAGGTTCACTGTGAATTCGTCTTGTCTTCATACTGTATATGGATACTGACGGCAGTGTACACATATACGCATTACGGACCTATCCTCTCATTCCTGTCTCTCCTTTTGTTCCTTGCACGATCCTCGCTCGCATTTTGCTTCCTTCACAGAACTTTTTCAGAACAACTAATTAAGACTTGCTGTGCAATCTCTGGGTCCGTTAATAATCTGTCTTTAATAAACTATACCTTGATTCTTGTCGTTAGATCGTGACACTCTTTGGCAGTCTCTTCTATCTCTTGTTGTAGATTTACAAGGCGTTTTTTCTCTTTTTGTTGTTCTTGATTTATTTTACGGTCTTGGGCTTCGAGTTTTGTTTGTAGATCCTGATGAAAAAATTGTACAATTTTCAACAACAGCACCAAATGTTGAATTGATTCCACTTCCGACATCACGGCATTAATAAATCGTTAGAAGACAGGAGAAAAAAACTAAAGAACCTTCTCAAAGTTATGCTGGGTTATCAGGTTGGTTTTACTCCGGAATTAAAGGATAAAACTTACCTCAAGTTTTTCATCTTTCTTTTCAAGTTCCCTGCTGGCTTTTTCTATTTTCAGTTCCAATTCCTCTACGCTTGGAAGTTTCGAATCAAGTTTTACTAACTCTTCGAGTTTTTTGCTTTCTTTCTCAAGTTGCATCACTTTCTTGTTTTTCTTCCTGAAAATTAGTAAATTATTACCATTATTATTATCGATAGTCTTGTATGTTTTTATATATATGTACGTTTTTACTCAATTAACCCACACAAACTCTTTAACCTTATCCCCGTATCAACGGGATTAATTGAAAGGCTCTCAGTTTAAACAATATTTCTAAAGTTGCCGATTGTTTCCCTTCCGAAACGAAAACAGTCACACTATTCTCTAGTCATCAAACATCTTCGGTACATACAACACTTACACAATACAGTAAGCCATAACCAATTTCCGTTTGTTGAGAACTAGCGGACGCGATCAAACCATCTAAAACCGTTCTTTCTCCGGTCTTGAAAAGAGGCAGTACAAAAAAAAAAAGATGTTTTGTGGAATGGGAATTACACCAAATACATGACAGATGACTTATCAATAAATGGTTTTAATCCAGGAGTACTGATCAGTGGGAAACCAACTATCGGCTAAAACACAATCAGGGTGGCAAAGTAGGGGTCACTCAGGTCAAAAAATCAACTTAACAATATCTTTGTTTTTCATGCATGGTTTGCAAATACAACATCTCTTCATTACTTCTCTAAAGTACCTCGGGACATTCGCATCATCAGAGATATGACCAGTCAATTTTGGGGGGTATGGACACTAAAAATCTAGAAAATCAATAAGCCAACCATAATTTTCTTTTTTAATCAATTTTATGTGTTTGCCTTGTTGACTCCATTTCTGGTGCAAAAGCTTGCATAAAAAAAGATTTTGTCTTGCAAAAAAACACAAGAAGTTCAGAGTTTGGTAACTAGGCAAAAAAATGGACAGTAGCTGAAATTGCATAATTTTTATGGAAATGTCACAGGAAGATATCTTAAAACTCTTTTAAGACAAAAAAATGCCTGTTTGTGTCATAAATTGCACTTGAAGGCACAGGGGGGAACGGACACTACTTTTTGGTAATTCTGGCCATTTTTTTTGCAACAATTGAAAACTAAAAATCGCCATAAATACCATATTTGTATATTACCCAACCACAACAAAAAACATGTAGAGTTTTTTTTTACATTTAGTCAAGTGACTCCTTAAAATCACATGGGGGTACGGACACTACAGGATGTTAGCGACCATTTAAGTCTCACTTTGAAGTGCTGTAGATTTTTTTACAACTAAAAAATTTTAAAATACCAAGAATATAAGTTTCAAATGCACTGAGAGAGATATTTCTAGTGATGTAATATTTAACGTTTCCAACAAAACTTCATATTTTGGAGCTAAAGGTTCTAAAATACCATTTTGCATAACATGGTATGGTTAAGCAATTGGGCTGCAAGTCATACATATAAATGAATCCGTCACACAAAAAAAACATATTTATATATCCAAATGATTAACCCTCACTTCCACACAATGCACAATCAAGCTACAATGAAGGAGCCAAAAACTGACAATTCGAAGTGTCCCTCCACAACGGTAAAATTCAGCTTATTTTTAACCCTTAACCCCGAGGGGGGCTCCCACATAAAAAGGACGGGGGTGCTGGTCGGAAATTTTGAAAAAAAACCCAAAGAGGTACCAAGATCCTGCTTTGTGAGCTTGGTTTGAAATTGTTTTCATCATCAGCGGGTCCCTCAGAGGGTCCCTCAGAGGTACCAATTCTAAACCAAAACATCATGTGCCGTTTTTTGGGCTCAATACCATAAAAGGTAACACAAAAGCTCCCGCTGTCAAAGTTTTGAGGTTGAACACCCTAAGAGGTACCAAAACTTCTTTTTTAACCCCTGAAGAGTATGAAGAGCACCCCCGTCCTTTTTAAATAGGAGTTCCCCTGGGCCCTTAATCTATATATATATTTTTGTCAATTTGTATTATACATGCTCTTTTGCATTCAAAATGTTTGTTCCTGAACACCTTTTATGATAAAAGTCCGAAAAAATCAAATGAAACAAGTCTATTGCAGATTTTCAGCCCATAACGTAGACCCTGTGAACTTTATCACCCTGATTGTGTTTAAGCCCTATATAACAGATTCTTTCGCACTGATACATGCATCACATCGATTTTAGTTTAATCGTCATTACTGCCTTAAACATGTACAGGAGAGCGTTTAAAAATGCTTATTCAATGATAAATGAATAATAAATAAATCATTTTATATTACGCATTGCATGCTGTCTCATTTTGAAACAAGGAGCAAAGGCAACTCATAAATAGCATATTGACTTGTTACTCGCCTTGTGTTGGCCTGGGCATCAACACAATTCTCTTCACTGAATCTGACGTCCTTGCGAAAACCTTTCAGTGACAGATTTGCCATATCTACAAAATCATGCCTTTCATGAATTTTCCTCTTTTGTGATCTCTGGAGTCGTTTGAGTGCTCTGTTCTCATCCCGTAAACTTTCAACTGTCTCACTAAGATTTTTCGCTTCGAACTCGAGACTCTTTGCTTTGTGTTGTGTCCTGACAGCTATTTCGTACAGGAGTCGATCCATGGCCGATTGAAGAGTTTTCTGGGTTTGCCTTGGTGCTCATAAGCAGAGACTTTCTTCCTCTGGCTTCTTTCCTCCTAAAACGAGTTGAAAGTTAGTTGACTAAACTTTAAATTGTTCTTAACATAATGTTACTTGAAAGCAAAACAATTATCAAATGTATTTTAGTGTAAAAACAAAACTTTCGGATAGTGAATAACATTTCCCGAAACGCCGACTTGGTTTGGTCAAAGGTACGATAATCCCTGCCTATAAGACGTCAAAAATAAATTATCCTGACCAAACTGAGAAAATAACAAACAATAATAACTACAGCAAACAAACCAACGAATATAAAAAATTCTCAGCCACAGTTCTTTTCTACACGGACCCTATACTGACTGATTGAAAATTGTACGCAAAGTTGATGCAGAGGGACATACAATTTCCTCGAAAACTTCGCTGGTAAAACACTGATTCTGAAAGGATATTGACATCACTGCAAAAGGTAAAGTAATGAACGATATTGGCTGTGGCCTTTACTGGGTTTATTTTTTAGAGACCCGTTAAAATTCTCAAATAAATTGACTCGGTTAAAGGTTGGTTACAACGAAACAACGGCGTTATATTTTATGAGTGGCCACACTGAAATAGGTTATGAAGTGGGTGAACTCAATTGATGTCATGACATAAACCAACAAAATCAAAATGACAGACTTCGAGGACTATGGTCTTATTTTCTTGGTTATTTTTCACTGTTTTCGTTTCCTTCAGCTTCTCTAAACTCACGGCCAAGGTAGTCCCTCTTATTTTTAATGCGCAGTATACATAAATTTCTAAGGCAGTTCTCTCGAAATTGATGTCAGAGTATTCTATATCGCAGTCAAATGAATCGTCCTCGAATTTGGGTCTATTCGAGAAACTAGAAACCCGCTTTAGTAATATAACTGTTCTTAGTAAATGGTTTGAACCCAGAAGTATCAGTAGTTCGTATAGTGTGATCGTCCGGGTGAGGGTAATTCTGAAAAGAACTGTTGTTGGTGACTGACGTTTCGACAACTTGAGCGGAAGTCATCTTTAGAGTTAAGCGAATAGTTTTTGTCAGTCGATAAGGTTAAAAGTCTGGTCCGTTGAACATGATTGGTCAGTTTAGTCATGATGGTATTGGCTGAAAGACTCGTGTAAAGTTTGTCATCAGTCATTGGTGGGTTTCGATCCGTCTATTGTTAGTCAAATTGGTCGGTTTTTGGTCCGTCTATTGTTAGTCAAATTAAGTCGGTCTGGTGGAAGTCCGTTTGTGGGTTTCGTTTCCGTCATGGATAAGTCGTTTGTAAGGCGCCGGTAGTTGTTGACATCTGTTAAGTGGCTTTTGTTCTAGGATAGTGTACCAGCTTTGCAGAGTCAGTCGTTGAAAATAGTTTGTACTGTAGGTTAAGCACTGAGCAGAGTCCCAGTCAATGTTGTGGTTTGTCAGTTGATGATGTGCAGCAATGTGATTGTTGGCATCACCATTTCTCGTGGCTCGTTTGTGTTCAGTTAGTCTCATGTTAAGGTTTCTGCCAGTCTCACCAATGTAGGAAGCCTGGCAGTCGGAGCATTTGATCTTGTTAACTGTTCCCTGTCTGTTGTTAGGTTCGTCCCTGTCTTTCACGTTAGTCAGTAAGTGTCGTAGCGTAGTTGTAGGTTTGTGGGCTACACGGCGGATATTGTAAGGCTGTAGGATCCGTGAGATGGTCTCAGAAGTACCCTTAATGTAAGGTATCGTCACTGTAGTAACTCTGTAGTCTGTAGTCACTCTGCTCAGTGCTTAACCTACACTACAAACTATTTTCAACGATTGACTCTGGAAAGCTGGTACACTACCCTAGAACAAACGCCACTTAACAGATGTCAGCAACTACCGGCGCCTTACAAAAGATTCTCCACAACGGAAACGAAACCGACAAACGGACTTCTAACAGACCGACTTAACAATACACGGACCAAAAACCGACCTATTTGACTAACAATGGACGGATCGAAACCCACCAATGACTGATGACAAACTTTACACGAGTCTTTCAGCCAATACCATCATGGTTAAACTGACCAATAACGTTCAACGGACCAGACTTATAACATCATCGACTGACAAACACTATTCACTTAACTCTGAAGATGACTTCCGCTCAAGTTGTCGAAACGTCAGTCACCAACAACAGTTCTTTTCAGAATTACCCTCACCGGGACGATCACACTATACGAATAACTGTTCTTGTTACCGCTCGTCATGTTAAGTATAAGATCTAATACGCACTTCGTTGTGCCACGGTGAACAACATCTCACACACAGACCACGCATTCCACAAAAAAGCCAATGCACGTCAATGAGAAGAGACCGCTGACCAAGGTTAAACCAAGCAGAAAGGTCAAAAATCTATTCTTATTTAAATAATTTCCATGGTCACCGTTAACCCAGACGCATCACAATTTTTCGGTAACTCGGTTAACCGAAATAAATAACCCGGGTAACTCTCATAGTGCGGCCGCGGCCATTATGAACTCTCCGAGCGCATAGGTAAGATTCAGCGGTTTCTCAATTCTCACTGCTGGAAAATCGAACTCTTTTACTACCTTTATTTCATGAAAGTATCCGATAATTAATAACTGAAACTTTTTAATCAAAATTCTAGAAACCATCCATTTTAAATCCATCATGTTAGGTAGCGTGATGTTCTCCCAACTTTTCGTGTGCAACTTAATAAAAAATCAGCAAAACGTTATTCCTGAAAAAGGATTCTGTAATCTAATTTCAGAATATATATTTGAGCAACCCAGGTGAACTAGCTAAACGTGGTAAGGACCAAAGTTATAAAACATTAATGAGTAGAGAAACCTCAATAAAACAAAATAACTAAACAAGATCGAGCTTACTTTATAAAACTTATGAAAGTGGATAGGAAAATTTAATGATTTTACTTCCATTTTTTTGTAGTTTTTCAGGTTAAAACTATGATCTGTTTTCTTTTCCCATGATGATTATCTAAAACATAAAGATATGCGACACTATATTGGTCAGAATCAATTTTTCAAAGCCATCCGTTGCCATGCGCCCGAGGAATATGGTACAGACTGAGAGCAACAAAAGGTTGCTTCTCATGGAAACCTTACCTGCAAAGATTGAGTTTTTCCTTGGTATCCGAATTTACTTTCTCTGTCCTTCTTTTCCAATATCTACTTCTGAAATTATGATTAAACTGCAAGGAAAAAATTGGCGTTATTGCTGTCTATTAGTAACTCAATTAACATAATTGGAATTATTCAACCCGCGCTATAATCAATGTTGAGTTGTGGTTGGTTGATTAAGAATAAAATATTGAAGAAGGTATTACAAAACACAATCAGTAAATCAATACGATTTTCAATGTTCTTTGTGTGTTCCTTTTAAATTATTAAAAACAAGTTCTAAGGGAAATGAGAAGCGCGTTTTGAAATGACTTAGCATAGAGAATTTCCGTTCTTTGTCAGTTCAATTTAAACGTTGCTTACAGCTGAGAAAACATTGCTTTACAGCATCAACAGCAGCATAAAGAATCTCCCCAAAAAGGGATTTATTTATTACCTCGCATTTATCGGGCTAATTATTTTAGACCAAGTAATCACTGTACATTCACGAAATTAACTTTGCAGTGCAGACGTATCATAAACAGCAGTTCAATTCAATTTCAACCGCTGCCAACAACTGAAAAAATAACCCTAAGACATAAGCTAAAAAAATCTTGAGTATTTAAAATATCACCGAAAAATGCAAGTTGTCTTATTAAACGTTTCAGCGTATAGTATTACGGCTTTTTTAACGCCTGTCTCACAGTATTTTATCAAGCGTATATCATGATTCTGATATGCCCTTTAGTGTTCAGTTATAAGTCATTGTGGTGATATGAGTAAATATTAGCGGAGCTCCAGCGGCCCGAAGGGCCGCCAAGCGGAGCCCCATACTCATATAGGAAAGAGAAGGAAACCCATGAGTTGATTTTCTCATGGTTATCGTGGCTAGCGGTATTGCTCGTGGGCGCGTACGCACGACGGCGACGACGACGACGGAGTCGCGCAACATGGCGGCCATACTCCAAATAATAGGTTGACAGATATGCAGCCTCGGTTTACCGTGCACTTCTTTGATATTGGATATCCAAGTTATGATCAATTGACACCTGTCAAAACAAGGTATCCGCTGACCAGTATCACGTGACCATATCGCGGGCTCAAGTTTATAGCTCATGGAGGTCGAGTGTTTTTAAAGTTGACCGCTGACTAAGTACTGGTTTTCGATTGGATCGTGGGCTCATCCCAGGTTAACTTGTTGAAAGCAGAGCAGGATTGTAAGGTATAGTCACTGTAGTAACACTGAGGTATTGGGTTCAAGTTCCTGTTCGTTGCGTCAGCTTCAGTAGCTCGTAATCTGTCGGTATGCGTCGGTTTTCTCTACACTGTCGTTGGCAGTTCTTTGTTTTCGCGGCTTACCAAACAGTCTAGAAAAGGAAGTTTTCCATTTTCTTCGATTTCTTTAGTAACCTGGATATCAGCTTTCTGTTCTTTTAGGTGGTCGTGAAAAGCGTCAATTTCGTCTTTGTGAACGGCGGTAAAAGTGTAGTAAACGTAGCGTAACCAAAGCGGTATCGTTTGTCGGCAAGTTGCAAGGGCGCGTTCTTCCACGTGTTGCATCACAATTTCTGCGACAATAACAGAAACAGGCGACCCCATGGCTCTTCCATGCGACTGTTTGTAGTGTTTACCGTTGTACTGAAAGTAAGTCGATCGACTTACTTTCGACTTACTTTTTAAGTAAGACGCATACCGACAGATTACTTGACGAATCATCCTACAACCCGACTTCACACAAAGCCACGACTATAAAGACTTTGACGAGACGACCGCATATAGTTTGTGACACATCGGACAGCTTACGTGACGAAAACAGATTCCTCGAACGTGTTTTTTACAAAAACAACAACAACGCTGACTTTATTAGACGAAACATTTACCGACCTACTGAAGCTGACGCAACGAACAGGAACTTGAACCCAACACCTGTTACTATAGTGACTATACCTTACATTAAGGGCACTTCTGAGACCATCTCACGGATCCTACAGCCTTACAACATCCGTGTAGTGCAATGTAGTGATGAAATTAAATGTTTATGTCACTTGTGTCACTTGGTTTGAGAAAAGTGGTACAGCTAGTGGACACCTTCAGGACCCAAAAAAGGTGTGCGTAACTTGGAGCTGTCTGCTTTCAAGAATGTTTCTCATAAGGGGGCACTAGGGGTGTAAGGGATGGATAAGGGATGCCCAGCTAACTAGAAACATTGTAATTACAAGAAATACTGTCATAGCGTAACTCCGGCGGCCCGAAGGGCTGCCAAGCGGAGCCCCATACTCATATAGGAAAGAAAAGGAAACCCATGAGTTGATTTTCTCATGGTTATCGTGGCTAGCGGTATTGCTCGTGGGCGCGTACGCACGACGGCGACGGCGACGACAACAGAGTCGCGCAACATGGCGGCCATACTCCAAATAATAGGTTGACGGAGACATGCAGCCTTGGTTTACCGTGTACTTGTTTGATATTGGACATCCATGTTATGATCAATTGACACCTGTCAAAACAAGGTATCTGCTGACCAGTATCACGTGACCATATCGCGGGCTCAAGTTGACAGGTCATTGAGGTCACGTGTTTTTTGAAGTTGACCGCTGACCAAGTGCTGGTTTTTGATTGGATCGCAGGCTCGTGTCAGCTTGACTTGTTGAAAATAGGGCAGGATTGTTCCGAAGGCGGTTAACGCTAACCCAGGATTAAAAGTTAACCGAATTATAACTTTTTCTTCTATACAAATGTTTTTTGCTGCTTTGTTTTGTGTATATGGCGATTATTAAAACTCAAAACAGAAGGCCAAACAATATACAGAAAACCTCACCGCAAAGTTACATGAAATCAAAATTCTACCTTTTCCTGGGTTAGCTTAATCGGGCTCTGAACAACCCGGCCCAGGAGCTACGCTTTTAGGCTGGCCTAAATCTATATATTAATAATAATAATAATAATAATAATATAATAAAATAAAATAAAAAGTAGGATAAAGTGAAAAATGAAGAGCAGAAGCAGGAAAAAACGTGACTCCATGAAAGAGGCAGCCCATGCCTTCCACTTTTGAAATTGTGAGTGATATCCTTTGACAGTCGCGGGAGCTTTGCTTGCAGCTGGTAGATCGGGGATAAGTTTAACTAAAGGCTTCAAGGCGTCGATCCGCGGGCCTAAGGCAATTGGAGAACTTGTAAAAAGATAAAAAAGTATCATAATATTAATACGAAAAAGTGTCGTAAAATAAGCGACTAACAAATACAAGCAACGAAACATGCCAAAACAAACAAAAACTGCTGAGCAGTGGGAAACTCGACGGTTCAACAAATAATGCTGGCTAATATTAAAGTAGAGGCTATGGAGCGCCAGTAATAGCATGCACATGAAAGAATGAAATATGTGCCAAATTTTTGCCATAAAGGCCATGAAGCATAAGACAATGGCTCTGGGAGTGCAAATAACTTCAAATCTAAGGAGAATATGTCAATAAAGATACAGGAAAGAAATACAATAAGCGTGAAGTAGTTTATTATTGAACAGTAATAACAATAATGTTGCTTACAACAATACATAACGCTATAAATCGTGCAGCATTAATAAACGCTATAAAGCGCACGATAACTAGCGCTATGAAGCGCACAACAACAACTGGCGCTATGAAGCGCACGATGCTAGTAATAACGCGGTATATACTTAGTAACGTTATAAAGCGTAAAAAACGCTAAGTAACGCCATGAGGCGTGGAGCAATAGCTTAAGCTATGAATTGCGCGGAAGGCAAATAGCGCTACAAAGCGTTGGCAAAAATGCTGTCGCGCTATCAAACGAGAATGGGATGACCCAAATAGCAATAAAGTGTGAAAAGCAGAAGAAAACAAAAAGTCAGGGAACGAGAGCAGAACCGTCCAACGATAAAGCTAAAACGACAGACTTAAATCTAAACGGACAAAATGTCGTGTTGTGACCATCCCGAACAGGTGCAAAAACAGAAGAAGGGTCAGAGAACTCAACCACTTGAAGAACGGAAGGCCTGTCTACCCATCGGAAAAACGGTTGGCCAAAAGGCTGCTGAAAGCCACTTGGGGATAACGAGAACGACCCGAGCACCGCACACCTCTAAATGAAAAATTGTACGACTAATAAGATAAACAGGTAACACCAAACAATTGTTCTCGCCCGCCCAATCAACACTGAAAGCGTCGACGCCTTACTTCCGCACCGGGACACCAAAATTTGGAATAAAACCTGGCACACTTGGCTGAATCTGGGGAAGCGAACCTATCAACTGTGAAAGGACCGAAAAGAGACGAAAGGTTTGCGAAAAAACCTGTAGAAACACTCCAATCGTCAAAATCAATAACTCTACTCAACGAAACAGTGTACTCATAAGGAGACCTGGGGACCCACTCAATTTCAATCGACACATTATTAACGGCACGAAACTGAAAGATTTCCAAAGCCTGACGCTGCAGTCTAAGTAATGAACTGCCCTTACTGGCGATAATAGAAGCATTTTTGCTGTCTGTGTACAATTTGACTACTTTGCCCTGAATAAGCGACTTAAACGACTTAAGCGAGTAAAGGATAGCAAGCAATTCCCTACCATTGCCATCAAGAGTGGATTCCATAGAGGAAAAAGCTTCGTAAAACAGTTCAAACTCCTCCTTGTCAACAAAAAGGGCATGTCCTCCACACGCGAAGGCACTAGCGTCAGTGCAGATAATAGAAACTGGCCGGGAGTACTCAAATAACTTCCTACGGTTGAGCTTAGCACAATTATCGAGCCAGAAATTAATTTCGTCCAAGCATTGTGGCTAAAATTGGAAACGACTCAAATCAAGAGCAGTATCCCAAGCATCGCGAAAGGTGACTGTTGACCCAAGAACTGTTGATGGGGCCGAGAGACTTCAATGTGGTGGTACTCCGATTTCAAATGGAATTTGTACATATAACCACCCCGCGACAAGTGTTGCAGGGAAACCTTCCAATCTTCCATCCTGAATTTGGCTTTTGGGATACAGCTGTTAACATGACGGAGATCGAGAATGAGCCTAGGTTTCCCTTCCGAATTAACGGACACTGCGAGAGGATTGATGACCATAGTAGGTGTAAGGACTTCGGATATCAATCCCAATTTAAGAAGATCGCAAACAGCAGAGGAAACAAAATCACTATGTTCTAGAGCCGATATGTTACTAGACAAGCAAATACCGGGAGGGGGATAACATAGCCTGACCTGATAGTTTCTAGGACCCAAGGAGGTGCCCCAATCTCGACCCAAAATGGTAAGTGTGCCCTTAGTCGGCCCTTAACTACCGCTGCAGCGGTATCTTGCTCGTACTCATACAAATTCTGTTTATAAAACGCTAGAGAAGAATTGCCAATAAACTTATCTTCCATAAGTGTCATGAACTCCTGGGATACATCAGGTTGATAGACGGTGGAAACAGCTCCTTGGCCGGTGCTCAATAAATCTGAAACGCTTGAAGACAGGTTGCCTAAGAACTGCGAACGTGAGTTAGCGTAGGGTGCGACACTCACAAGGAGTGGTATATAGGCCTGATTATCCTGATAGGAACTAATACAAAGCAACCTAATTAAACACCCAAAAGAAATACATTTTCTTTTTCAGTGAATTGTCATGAGGCAGACAAAAATTTCTCTATATGGCCCGGCCATATAGAGAAATTTTTGTCTGCTTCCTACTTTTGTCATCGGGTCATTGACTGCATTGACAATTTTTGTTTGTTTTCATGGCTCTGAAAAGAACATTTCAATACTAAGCGGTCACTATATAATGTTTTCTTTGCAAAACAATATTGTCACGTTTACTTCTCATATGGCTCACTAATAATCTCAGAAGAATGCTAAAAGCTCAAAACGATGACAAGGTACTTCTGAGCATATCCCTGTTTCCATAGCCTGGATGAGATGCAAGTCAACTGCAGGGTTACCCCCAGCATTAAATTCAGTGCTACCCATTTATACACCTGGGTGGTGAGAAGCATTGCAAAAGTATTGGTGAAGTGTTTTACCCAAGAACACGATGTGATGTCCCCAGCCAAGGCTCAAACTTGGACAGTTCAATCCGGAGTCCAGGGCGCTGACCATTTGGCCACCATGGCTTGTCCAATTACAATGGAAGCTGGGTTAAGCTCTCTTATTATTAATGGACACTCTTGTAAGCAGACAGTTCTATTTACGGCTGTCTTCACAAAACTCTCTTTGAACAAGTTGTTTATTTACTCATTCCCATAATTGGGCATTCCCATAAGCTGCCCTGAGCACTTTGAGGGTGTATGATATAGACTTTTCCTTTGTTTTATGCTCGTGTCAGCGGACACCGAAAAGGAATTGGGTGTGACTATGAAAGACACTCAAACATTTGTAAATTGTATCACTGTTTTTTGTTGCAGTGGGACTGTTAATGTTGGCTGCAATTATGATTTGCTCTTAATTATTAATAATGACCAGTCCTAATAGTACAGTATACAGTACTGTATTCAGTCATTGCCATGATTGCATCATTGCACAATGTAATAGAACAAAAAAGAGTCATTTAATAATATATAGATTTAGGCCAGCCTAAAAGCGTAGCTCCTGGGCCGGGTTGTTCAGAGCCCGATTAAGCTAACCCAGGAAAAGGTAGAATTTTGATTTCATGTAACTTTGCGGTGAGGTTTTCTGTATATTGTTTGGCCTTCTGTTTTGAGTTTTAATAATCGCCATATACACAAAACAAAGCAGCAAAAAACATTTGTATAGAAGAAAAAGTTATAATTCGGTTAACTTTTAATCCTGGGTTAGCGTTAACCGCCTTCGGAACAATCCTGCCCTATTTTCAACAAGTCAAGCTGACACGAGCCTGCGATCCAATCAAAAACCAGCACTTGGTCAGCGGTCAACTTCAAAAAACACGTGACCTCAATGACCTGTCAACTTGAGCCCGCGATATGGTCACGTGATACTGGTCAGCAGATACCTTGTTTTGACAGGTGTCAATTGATCATAACATGGATGTCCAATATCAAACAAGTACACGGTAAACCAAGGCTGCATGTCTCCGTCAACCTATTATTTGGAGTATGGCCGCCATGTTGCGCGACTCTGTTGTCGTCGCCGTCGCCGTCGTGCGTACGCGCCCACGAGCAATACCGCTAGCCACGATAACCATGAGAAAATCAACTCATGGGTTTCCTTTTCTTTCCTATATGAGTATGGGGCTCCGCTTGGCAGCCCTTCGGGCCGCCGGAGTTACGCTATGACAGTATTTCTTGTAATTACAATGTTTCTAGTTAGCTGGGCATCCCTTATCCATCCCTTACACCCCTAGTGCCCCCTTATGAGAAACATTCTTGAAAGCAGACAGCTCCAAGTTACGCACACCTTTTTTGGGTCCTGAAGGTGTCCACTAGCTGTACCACTTTTCTCAAACCAAGTGACACAAGTGACATAAACATTTAATTTCATCACTACATTGCACTACACGGATGTTGTAAGGCTGTAGGATCCGTGAGATGGTCTCAGAAGTGCCCTTAATGTAAGGTATAGTCACTATAGTAACAGGTGTTGGGTTCAAGTTCCTGTTCGTTGCGTCAGCTTCAGTAGGTCGGTAAATGTTTCGTCTAATAAAGTCAGCGTTGTTGTTGTTTTTGTAAAAAACACGTTCGAGGAATCTGTTTTCGTCACGTAAGCTGTCCGATGTGTCACAAACTATATGCGGTCGTCTCGTCAAAGTCTTTATAGTCGTGGCTTTGTGTGAAGTCGGGTTGTAGGATGATTCGTCAAGTAATCTGTCGGTATGCGTCTTACTTAAAAAGTAAGTCGAAAGTAAGTCGATCGACTTACTTTCAGTACAACGGTAAACACTACAAACAGTCGCATGGAAGAGCCATGGGGTCGCCTGTTTCTGTTATTGTCGCAGAAATTGTGATGCAACACGTGGAAGAACGCGCCCTTGCAACTTGCCGACAAACGATACCGCTTTGGTTACGCTACGTTTACTACACTTTTACCGCCGTTCACAAAGACGAAATTGACGCTTTTCACGACCACCTAAAAGAACAGAAAGCTGATATCCAGGTTACTAAAGAAATCGAAGAAAATGGAAAACTTCCTTTTCTAGACTGTTTGGTAAGCCGCGAAAACAAAGAACTGCCAACGACAGTGTAGAGAAAACCGACGCATACCGACAGATTACGAGCTACTGAAGCTGACGCAACGAACAGGAACTTGAACCCAATACCTCAGTGTTACTACAGTGACTATACCTTACAATCCTGCTCTGCTTTCAACAAGTTAACCTGGGATGAGCCCACGATCCAATCGAAAACCAGTACTTAGTCAGCGGTCAACTTTAAAAACACTCGACCTCCATGAGCTATAAACTTGAGCCCGCGATATGGTCACGTGATACTGGTCAGCGGATACCTTGTTTTGACAGGTGTCAATTGATCATAACTTGGATATCCAATATCAAAGAAGTGCACGGTAAACCGAGGCTGCATATCTGTCAACCTATTATTTGGAGTATGGCCGCCATGTTGCGCGACTCCGTCGTCGTCGTCGCCGTCGTGCGTACGCGCCCACGAGCAATACCGCTAGCCACGATAACCATGAGAAAATCAACTCATGGGTTTCCTTCTCTTTCCTATATGAGTATGGGGCTCCGCTTGGCGGCCCTTCGGGCCGCCGGAGCTCCGCTATTAATACAACATGAACTATAATAGGACAATTAAAGGAGATACAAAAGATAATACAAAAGGTAATGATGTGTAACGAGGAATAAAACACAAATAGCGGTGATAAACATATTAAACTTACGCATTTTAATAACTCGACGTTTCGTATGCTACGCAACATACATTTTCAAAAGTGGAATAAAGACCGTTACAGTTTTTGAAAACTATATATGAAATGTAAATAAGGGGTCTGGAAACGAGATTAAGAAACATCTGTTTCTTAACAGTAAAACAATAAAAGCCTAAGCTTATTAATAAAGTATCAGCTTCTCACTGCTGACGTTTACATTAAGAGCCGGCTTAAGTTCTTGGATGAGCAATGTTTCTTTCATCCAAGAACGCTCAATTAAGCGGGGATAGCGTTAATTCCACGGAGCTCTGTTCCGTCGTGTTCCTAGTCTAAGGGTAAAAATGAAAATTATTCCCTTCGCGCGGGTACTAAGCCTTCCTATTCTAGGGCTAGAGGGCTAGAGAGCTATTTATTGAGAAGTTGATACTAAGCTATATGGTCTTCATTCCCTCAGGATTGGAGGAGCTTCTGCAGTCGCTAATAATGACTTACCAGATCGTGTTATGAAGAGGCATGACTGTTGGAAGTCCGAGAAAGCTAAAGATACTTACTGCAGGGAAGATATTCAACACCAGCTCTTAGTTACACTTAATATTGGTATTTAGCCTCTATAGCCTTCCCACGCGCTTTGTTATTCTTGATCATTGCTGGCGGCTCCCTCCACTATTTGTTGTATTTCTTGTCTCCTCTACTTATAATAGAAATGTTTTCTATTCGGCTAAGCGAAGCGAAATAGAATAGAAATGTATTTCTTTTCGGTGTTTAATTAGGTTGCTTTGTATTAGTTCCCATTGGGATAATCAGGCCTTTATATACCACTCCTTGTGAATATCACACCACTTGACGTCGACCAGTTTAAACGAGGCTGTTTTTACCCTATTGTTTATATCGTTGGTTAAAATAGCGTGTGACATTTTCTTATATTCTCTGGGTTGTAACCTGTATTTAGGGTGTCTCAGATTCTTGTAAATAAACTCAATCATTGCTGGCGTCTACCTCCACTATTTGTTGTATTACTTCTCTCCTCTACTTATAATAGAAATGTTTTCTATTCGACTGAGCGAAACGAAATAGAATAGAATATTTATTTTCAATACTCATTCAATTTTCACGCACCACCTCTGGTTTCTCACATAACTTTGGAGAAGTCAACGCTTCAGGGGAAACAGTTGAGGAAACCTTTATCTTTATTACCTTAAGTTTGCAAATGAGTTTATATTTAATTTAATTCTGCTGCTGTATACTCTAAAACAGCTGCATCTGCAAGAGAACAAAGGCAAAAGACGTTTTTCCCACTGTCACAGCTTCTAAACCAAATATAAAGTTATGAATCCTCGAGTCGTAGGTAAGATACTGTACTCGAAAACGGTTCGTGACAAATAGATGTCACGCTATGGCCGAAAGAAGCCAAGTGTTAGTCGTGCTAGATTCCTCTTCGAGCTGAATTTTGGGCAACCGGAACACCGGAAACATCCTCATTTTTTTCATGGTAAGATAGCTAAATAGTAAGCCATAAAATGTTTGACTGAACAAACTACAGTAATCTGACACGTCCCCAGATTAAAGTAGATACCATCTTATTTTCTAACAGGCAATTTGATTCGTTCTTTGATACAACCCGCACTGTGATTGGAGTGACACGCGCACATGCATAACTGCCTCATTCACCGATCACACAGCCCTTCCAACCCCCAAGAGGAATTTTTTCTCAAAAATACTCAAGTTAATTGAGTCTTTTTCACATTTTCTACGAGTCGTAAGTTTACCCTTTTTACACAACACAACACAAAACACAACTTCACCGAAAATAGAAAGAGAAAAAAAACCTTTCTGACACGTTGAAAGTCTGATTTAATTAAATTGCACTTTAACTTGGTGCCACGCAGTCTTCAAAGAACATTTGAACAGTTTTCATACTTTTACCTTTAAAAATATCGGACTGAAATGAATGCCATCAAATAAAACTATTAAACTGCTACTGCAGAGACGTAAAAACCGTCCAGAAATGAAAGCTTCTTTTTTGTTTAATATCCTGGAAACAATAGCCGATAACTTGTCAGCTCTAATTGAATTTACTCCCATATAAAAAACAAGTGTTAAGGTATCATGGTAGGTGGATTGACAGTGTTTGGAAATCGCGCTCTTACGCTGGCGCTTTGAAAGAAAACCCCATCAACCTATACATTTTCTGAAAGCTTAATAGTTATAGAATACAATCATATCTTTGAAATTTTCTAAAAAGTTATTGTCGCAGTGATATTAAAAGAAATACCCAGAAACACTGCTCCGCTTAAACTGGTTCGCTTCCGCGCGTGAATTATCGGAGCGGCGCGATTTACATCGGAAATGTTTTCTCACACATCACCATCAAAAATTGTGTCTGCAATTTTCCAGATGTGGTTTGGTTCTTTTTCTACACCCTCCTAAACTTTGATATTTTTAATGCGGACGTTTCCTTCTACAAAAGAGGCCATAACTTTGAAACGGAAGCGAAATTAAACAAAGCCCGACATGGTTTTTCGAAGGAGGTATCCTAGAACATACCTGCCGATTTTCAGCCAATTCCATCGGAAGACGCGCGTAAACGAACTAAAAATGTTCATCCTTATATGCAGTTTTATTTTATCGAGAAAAACAAGAAAAACGTCTTAAGAGATTTGTATGAATAGGTGTTAAAAATCCCCTCCGCACTGACAGATGTCGGCATGGGTCAGTTTACCACAACAATGGGTTATGACAACTTGAAATAAACAGACGACTAATATTCTGGCGCGGAAACCCGCGTCGCAGTGAAGTCCGAGAAGGGACAAACTACAAGTTAAACTGCCGTGATTTTTTACTTAAAAGATTTCGTCGGCGGCATTGGTATTGTTGCTTAAATTTAGGCTCCTTCGTTCTCCAGACATTTTTTGAAACCATGCCTCGTGAAGCCAAAACTAAGAAGCATGAAAAAGAGGAAATCTCGAGGTCTACATTGTCAACATCTACATCTGCGCTTGACTCTCTCGTTGTGGAAGTTTCGGAATCGCGTCCGTTCTACAACAATTCCGTGCGACTAGCACTTGTTGTATTTTGTCCTTTAGCTTCATTGGCGGGACTAGTGTCCTCGAGTTCCTTCAACCATTCTTCTTGGTTACAGTGCGACCCACGGTCGCTCAGAGCCAAAGATCTTGTTCGACGCTGAACCTGTGGGTTCCACCAGATTTTCGCCTCTTCGGCCTCTTCGAAGACGAAAATGGGCAAGAATTTTTCGTCCTGTCATAAAGAAAATTTGACAAGAACGAAAGCCAACTTGCGATGAAACAACCAGATCAAGAACAGTTCGCGTGCACAAATGAAATATCACACCGCAATTCGCGTTACTTGTGACAACTGGTGGTGAATTTTAATTAGAGGTGTCAACGCGCTGTAAGGGGTTAATAATATTCAAAAATAGTTTTTTTGCTTTAACTTAAAAAGTAAAAAAGCCCTTTTCCCCATTCGTTTTGCAAAATATTTATCTCAGTCTTCTCAATTTGAACAGCCAAAAAAAGATTTTTTGCATTCTTCGTAAAAATCCACCTACCATGATACCTTACGTTACCATTTGTTACTAAAGATAGCAAACATCTCGTGGGAAAGAGTGGTGACGATTCGTCAGCTCTAATTGAATTTACTCCCTTGTGAAAAACAAGAGTATCAAATTACACTTTGCAACTAAGTAAAAAATAAAAATATCTCGTTCTAGTTGCATACAACAAGAACAAAACAATCGTTACCTGCACTTACTATTGTAAACGTTAGAACTGTTTCAAATCTAGTCTCGTCTCCTCTAAAACATGTCCTAAGAACTAGAAGCGACGATTCGTGACCTCTAATTGAATTAACTTCTTGTGAAAAACAAAAGTATCAAGTTACATTTGTAACTAAAAATGAAAATATCCCGCCATTTGCATACTACTAACTCACCAACTGTTTCAAACCTCTAGGCTCATCTCGTTCATAACCAAAATCCTCAGCCTAACCCACAGAAAATGTCGAAGTAAACCCAATATATGAATAATTCCTCCTCTTTTATAAAAAAATAAATATGGCCGTTCTGAACTCTATCGGGATCAAATCTTCTCGCATACCATTTACCTTTACAGCAAGAAATTTGATTGGCTGTTTATAGTAGATCCAATCTGATTGGTGTGACATACATACATTTCTCACTCACTCAACTCCCTCCCTCCCTCCCTCACTCACTCACTTACTCATCTGCTGACCCGTCCATAACATACCCTACGCGCCGACTAAGAGGAATTTTTTTTACAAAAAAAATAACTCAAAAATGAAATGAATTAACTCAAAAACACAAAGATACCCAGAATATGGAAAAATTACTTCATAGAAATGCTGGACTCGAATTTAGTGAAGGATTGAAGAAAAACGAAATGCTGAGATTTTCTTGTTTAACCACACTTTGAAAACGAAAATGAGAACAACATGGTTTCCTCATCTCCGCAAGAGGAGACAAAGAAAAATCTAAAATATAAGCTCAAGGTACCAGTTTTACTTACCACAGTAGCCATGTTCCTTTTGGTTAGCATGGAATAAGACCTGCGGTACTCTTCAGAGCAATACAAAAATGAATCAACGCTTGCTTTGCTTCATCTTTGTTGCAAGAAAATCGCCATCTTTGTCGGTGACATGTGTGCACGAAAAGAACTTTATCGACCGTAAAATTGCTATAAGCAACTATGGCGATATGAAACGAACAGTTTTCTCTTCACTATGAATTGCTTTTCACGGTAACATGCTTTACATGACTTACTAAGGAGCTATTAGAGAATGATTCTCCTTCGAAGGTTGGTTGTCAAATTCAACAGCACCAAAAACCGCGTGTTCAAGCAAAAGTGCGAAAACAAAACAAAAACTATCAACTTTTTCGCGCCTGCGCAGACAAAAGTCTCCCTTGCTCCGGGAAACTGCTTCAAATCCGCAATCGATATTCAAAACTTACTTGAAAGCGTACAACCGATCGTCATGGTTTGAGGACTCTGTACTCGTTGATCTTCCATTCTGTGGACACCTAAACATTGATTTGTATTTTTCCTTTCTATTTTAACTCTCAAAGCAGTAATTTCTCCATGTTAGGAATGAAGACAAGACCTTTGGCCCGCAACACGCCATTATTATTACCTACCAGTTCCAGTCGGCCAAAACAAATTTCACATGAGATCGAGGCCATTTGTGCCAGGTAGCCAGCCAGCTAGCCAGTCCAAGATAGCGTCCAAACCCTGAAATTATGTGGCATCGCGATCGATAACCGCGGGACATCGTAAATCCCGCGGGGAAAAAAGATCGAAATAGTACGCGTTCTCCTTCGTCGAACGCAATAATGAATTTACACACTAGGTTAAGTTCATTATTTCTAAATAATAAATTTACACTCGGCGATATGAAACTTCATTATTTCTAAATAATGAATTTACAGACTCGGTTAAGTTCATTATTTCTAAATAATGAATTCACACACTCGGTTAGTATTTCGTATAGTGTGAGCGTCCGGGTGAGGTTAGTTCTGAAAAGAACTGTTGTTGGTGACTGACGTTTCGACAACCTGACCGGAAGCCCATGTTGTACTAAAATAGAGTAAAGTCCTTAGTGTTCTCAAACCAAGCCATTTTTGTTAAGACGAGTAGAGGCTGCACACGCCGTTGCCGCACAGCAATTAGGGACTTTAAGATATGGTACGGCTAGGCTGTAGTACGGCAGATAGTGAAGATCGCTTCCGGTGACGTCATGACGCGCGTACCAGTACGGCTTTCCCGCCGTGGCCTTGCATTCTACTACGGGAAAGTGCATGGTTTTACGTACTCTTCACTACGTGAGTATAAGCCTGCTGTTTACTTCTCATTTTAACGCTTTTTTCATTGTTTGAACAGCCTAGTTCGCAGATAAAGTCCTCGATCATAAAAATCAGTTCTAAGACCATTGTTTCTTTGAAATTTGTACCGAAAATTTGAATGATTTTAACACCTAACGCCAGATGACCAATTCATAAAATTCAGTCATATTAGTATCGGGCCGAACAGCCGTAGATAGGAAAGCTTCGTGTGTCCCAGTCTGAGCTATGATTGTTTATTACTGTTCAAAATGTATTTTATTATAATCGAAAGTTTTGTATTTTCGAGCTTATCACGTAATCGTTGTACGAACAACCTGTCCGTGTTGAAGTCGAGCTTTTTTTATATCAGAGTTTATATCTTGTTTTGTGGTTGGAATTACAGGCGGTCCTATCAAGTTCTAAAAGGCAAATCTGAGTTCTGGGAGATGTAAGACGGATACAGGAGAAGGAAATCATTGTCATTGATCAAGTCTATTTCCTATGAAAGTAGAATGATCTCTGGTTTCCTTGAAAGTAGTCATCTTTTTAAAAGACACGTAGAGACTGCACATACCGTTGCCGTACAGCAAAATCTTAATCATTTGAGTTTGGCGGGTGAAACACCGTCGTCAGCCTAGTCCCTCACGGCCAAAGTAGCCGCAGTAGCACCTCGCCGTAGCGTATCTCAAAGTCCCTAATCATTTGAGTCTGGAGGGAAAAACGCCGTTGTCAACCTATTCCCTCACAGCCAAAGTAGCTGTATTAGTACCTTGCCGTAGCTAATAGCTTAGGCCGGGAGGAGTAGAATATCACTGAACCGAATTCGATCATCACTGCAAGATAATACCGTTGTTCCTCTGATGGCTGGAAGGTCCTGGTAGTGAACATTTTTGTGAGATAAACGCTCTTTTTGGTGGACTAAAAAGCCACAGAGAAGAATAATTAAACTGTTACCGACAGAAATAGTTATGGTATGGTTTGACTCTTGAGACGATTAAAACCTCTATTTTATTGATGGATTTAATCCTTTATTAAATCCATTTTGAAATCACTAGTTATCCTTGCAATCTGATTGGCTCTCAGTGGTGCGATTTATTCACGAATCGCACTATTTTTTGCACTAAATCGCATCTTTTTCTCAGCCAATGAAAATGCGACAGTAAAACAAAACAACCAATCAGATCTCAAGATAAGTTTAAAGTAATCAATGAAATTTTAGGAAAATTAAAGGCAAAAAGCCATTGTGTGGAGAATATCGCAACTTTGTTGTTATTGTAGTTTTTTCCAAAAAAATTGACGAATTTAATTAATTACAGTTTCTGAATGGCGATTATGAACTCCTTCAGGCAGAAGACCTACTTTAATGGAAGTTTCCAACTTTCAGTGACCATTTTGACGAATATTTTGGCGATTTTTCTTCAACATCTGCTCAAGATCCGTACGATATCGAGTCCAGTAAAACATAAACAAACGAAAACAACACAACAACAAATTCAGAGCCATCTCAAGAAGGTAGATGCTTCCAGGTTTGCGGTAGTTTCCAACGAAGCAACAAGAGAGCTCAACTCTGTCGCTGTGAATAAACATAGTCAAAATACGCCCCACTGCACAAAACAGTGAATGAACGAACGTCTTACGAAGTCGGTGCCACTCCCGCCATCTTTGAAATGTCTTGAAACAAATGGCGCCGCAAGAACTTGACAAGGTCCTGAGTGTTGAGTCCTACGCCGAGGTCACAAAAAGAAAGATGATAACGAGCTGGACTCCCTTAAAATCATGCCATTAAACGGTGTTTAAAAGAAAAAAACGTACTATCCACTGGGCATCGTGCACTCGAGGGAGTTTCACAACTCAAAAGAAATCCATCGCAGAATTACACAGGATGCATCTTCAAATTCCTTCTCCAGAGACCATGACAGTCTCAGCCTCAACCACAAAAGAAAGGAAGGCCTTCCATCATTGATTCAGGCGACGAGAACTGAACTTTTGTCCCTGAAGTAGACTATTTTCGTTCTGATTTCAGAACTGCTTGTTTCTTTGTCATGCTTGAATGAGTTTTCGTCACATGACATCGTTTTGCATACTAAATGAGACGTAAAGGCGTTTCCGGTTCCGCTTTTTTTAACAAACCGGCTACTAAGACCAAAAATCTAAAATTGAAGGCGATAAAATCGTGCGATTTTAAAATGGATCTAATAAAGTGGCAATTGAACTTCGTGTCGTGCAATTTTGGTCGAGGGAGTTTCACAACTCAAAAGAAATCCATCGCAGACCAAATTGCACTCCACTCAGTTCAATTACCATTATGAATTGTCTGAATCGTTTGTGGCATCACTTTTGTCATTTTCTTAATTAACGCACGTCGTCTCTGATATAGCAAGATATGAAATTCTGTAGTTTTGATCTAGCAAAACCGTTAAAACGTACTATATAAACTGTGTGCCGGAATACCTATATTCTCTACATTCAGTTAGGAATTGATATGAACTTATTATCTTTGGGACAGATTTCTAAATTCAATAGACTTAGGTTTTTGTCAGATTCCCACCTCGCGATACGTTTCAGTAAATTGCCATCTGGAGGACTGTGTAGGTTACGTTGATAGGGTCTAAAAGTACTCACGACTGACCACGAGTGACTACGAGTGAGATTACATTGAAATGTGTCAGTCAAGTTATTATTACGTCACTAAGAAGTCATTACGAGGTCATTTCATCAAATGATGACCAATCCACCAGAACTGAGGTTATTGGAACACCATGAAACTAAAATGATAGAAAGGATTCGATAGAAAATACTCCACAATTTGATTTACACAACTTTCAAAGAAATCACAGCCAAGCTCATTGTTCATAAAGTGTAAATTATCCATCGATTTTTATCCTCGCCATTGTTAAGAATCCCGTTTTTGCTACGATTCGCCTCGTACTATTCTTTGAAATCAAGTTATTTCTCCCAGCGTCAAACCGGACGGAAGCGATGCTTTCACTGAGAAAAGTAACCCTTGTATCTTTTGGAGAACTCAATCACAATGTCCCGTATGTTGTCAGTTAATAGGTAACCGCTCCTACATGGGCGCTGGAAACTACTTTAGAGTACTTTTTAAGTAATCCCGTCAGCCTCCTTGGGGGTGGTTGCCATTTTGACTTCCGCTCGCTTAACACTTCATCTGTAAGCTCCTGAGAAACGAATTTGATGAAAGAGTTCGTTGACATAAGGCACTTAAAACAATGTTAAAATTCGAACAAAATAATCTTATCCAAATACAGGAGGCAAGCTTAACAAATTTTGCCCAAGATCCGCACTTGGCAAAGGAGGGAGAAGGAGATGGGCCTTATTCTCAAGGTAATCCCTCTTAAGCTATTTTAAGATATGGTATCAGGTTCTGCCACAGATAGTGTTACCACGCGTGTTGCGTGGATGTTTCCGCGGAGGGTGAAAAGGCACGTAAAAAAGCCGCTTGGACTGTCCATGTTAGCAAAATCCGCGTCAGAGGATTTGTCTTTTGGGTTTCTGAAGCCACTTGTGAGGGATTATCTTATGAATAACCCTCTAAACCTTCCCTTCATCCCCTCTTGATCTTGGTTGTCCTCTCCATTCCCATGCTGTTTAATAATTCTCCTTACGGGAGTTAATCATGACACCATTTCCTTAAGTACCAAAAAGGTTTGTAATTTCAAAGCAGCACTACAGAATACGGGAAGTCAGTGAAACATACCACATGCAGGGTAGCAGTCTTCGGGTCAATAACGATAATATCACCATCCTCTATCAGTCCTATTGGACCCCCAACTTGAGCTTCAGGTGACACGTGACCTATCATGATGCCATGAGAAGCACCGCTGAATCTTCCATCTGTTACTAAGGCCACTTCCTTCCCCAGGCCTGCTCCAACCAGGGCGCCACTGGGTACCAACATTTCTGGCATCCCTGGGCTAAGAGGAATGAAACAGATGTGTTTGAAGATGAAACTTTCTCGATATGCTCTGCAATGTTTGAACATGACTGTACACCGAGGCTCTGGTTTGTAAATACACTAGAGGTCCGATAACAACGCACGGATTGCTGGAAACTTACCTCCCTCGTGGTCCTTCATACCGAATAACAAGCACATCTCCAGCTTTAATCTATTGATGAAATAAAACATACAAATTAACAGTTCTATTCTCAGAAGAATATCCAGCTTTAAAATGAGCCTGGAAACAGGACTGAACGCCTAACCGTTGACATTCATTCTTAAATTCTCAAACTCATTTACAAGTCATCAAGTTTGAAAAAAAAAATCAAAGCCAAGACGGTGTTAGGATATCTCATCTTAACTGGCATAAATTTGTGCGGTTTCATTGCTCCGTTTTCTCCTTAGTTATTGTCAAGAAGATACATCTAACACTTATGACTTCAGACACTGTTTTACCAAATTATCAAGCACCTCAAAGTTCGACAAAAATACTCCAGTGCACGTTGTATTATCTAACACGGTCTCTCGTCCCGTGTTCTCGTGACTCCACTGGAACTGATCGACAAAGAAGACACGGTATAATTCAAGTAAATTTTGAAGTTTTGTATTTCAAATTTAATACTTGATATTCTGCGCTAAACCAAGGAAGACACAAGAAAGAGTTTCTGGTTGAGCATGACACAGGTTTGTGGGTAAGCAGGTTGGCTGTCGTCGCGTGACTTGTCTATAAAGCCAGCTGTCTTTTACTAATTTCGACCAGACTAGAGCAGGAAGACTACCTGTCGCACCAGTAAAAACAAAGAGTACACGCCCAAATATATCTTTCATGCGATGTTAAGCCCTAGCCAAACGGACTAGCAAGTAACTTGTGTCTACTAACGCTCCATTTGCACGTAAGTCGACGCAAGTTTTTCACCGTTTCGCAACCCAGTTTAAGTCAATGGAAGTTGACTGACGTCCATTCGTTGTTATAGCAACCTACTAGCCAATGAATTACAGGATATATCTACCTTGAAATGGTTTTTAATGTGGCTAAATATCATTTAGGCAAGGTTAAACTCAAGCTAATGCAGCCAGCCAGCGTGCCCATCCAGCTAATATGATTTAGGCAAGCTAAATATGAGCTTATGCAGCCAGCGGTTTCCCCGTTTGGGAGTATGTGACCTGTGGGGCGGCCTTCAGGGGTTTTGCAGGGGTTTATGGTTCATTGCATAATTGTTGTAGTGTATTCAGCTGATTGTTACGGATCAGTTGCACTGCTTTGCTCGCGAATCATTGGGGATTCTTGCACCCTCTCCTCCCTAAGTATTAAGTACTTGATTAAGTATAAGTATTAAGGGTAAGTATTCTTCAGGTAAGTAGTTTCCACTGAATTTCTTTCGGTGTGACGGTGCCGGTCAGCGGACGCTCATTGGGTGGTTCCTGCTTTCCAGGGTTGCCATAGATACCTCCCAGCGGCTTGTGGCTTTGGCACCCCGCTAACCTTTAAGGCACCAGTTCCCAAACTCATCTATTTGTGATGAGTTTAATTGCGACTTGCGTGTACTTGCGAGGAAACTTGCAAGTCTGTTTTCCAGTCAACATAACTCTCTGCGTAAGTTCAACTTCCGGCTACTTGCGACTCCGTTTGACTAGCGTTTTAAAAAGATTTGAAACCATCACTGTGGACAGTGTGCGATGTCCCGAGCTTAAGCAGCCGATCACAGCTCGTAAAAACAGGTTTTACAGGCTCGTTTCTGTATGTTATGATATAACGTGAAACTCGCCTTTCCATTCATGACACTCTGAAATGCTCGCTCCTCTCCGTCAAATATTACTGCCTGCAAAGAAATTGATAGAGAAAAACATGACTTCAGACTATTTCCATGGCAACGATACAGTGCTGAGTAAAAAAATTTAAAAACAGAGACAATTTGGAAAGGCTTACTGTCTTTTTACATTTATAGGGGTCAATCGCTTTAAACAAACGTTTGTCTATAACAGAACTAACGCACACTCGATGATACAGCCCTTAATGACTGTGAAACCTACTTGGTTTGTCTAGTTGACAAGTTTTTTCTTTCTTATTTCTTTTTTTTCTTTTAATCTTTTCAATCTGGAGAAATTGACACACGTGAAAAAAGACGCCTTGGAATGAGAAGACAATATTTTTCAGACAAATGGCTGGGTAATTAGTTTAAATGAATGGTCCCTGTTTGTAAAAAGTCTTACTGGATATTACCAATACCAAGGAGAGCTAGTTTCCTGATGGTTAGCATGTTGGACCTTCATAGCTAGGATTGCTATGTTGTGTTCTCGGACTAGAACTGGTCTTAATCATGCGGCTAAAGCTTTAGAATATTCATTGTATCAGGGTTGTGTTAGCACAAGCTACCCACCGGTCCACGAAACGCTCCAGATATATCCTTTCCGCTTAACTTGAGAACAGCACTCGCTGGAGCCAAGTTCCCCTTCAAAATGAATGAGACTTTTTGTTGATGTCCAATAAAGCTATACTCAGAGAATACAAGCACTTCGTGGTTCGTCAACTTTATGAGCTGTATTCAATGGTACAGCCCGCTTCCCGTCCCTTAGACTTGAAATCTCTCTCCCACTAGAATAATAAGATGCACTGAACATGGTATTCATGTTCACTTACAAAACCACATGAACGACTTTTTGAACCATGGCTTTCCTGTGTGTGCCATACGATTGGTTATTGCTTTCATTTCCAAGATGGATGATAATACTGAACAGATTGTCAGACATTTCTACAAAACCGTTTAGACAGTGAACAGATGTGTCTTACTGCTTTCCTGTGTCTGCACCAAAGCTAAGTTCAACAGTTCATCAAGATGTTTCCAAGCAGATGGTTTCCTGTTTTCTCATCACCTGTCTCCTTGACAATGAATCGATAATGCAAAACGAAACAAGATGCTCATCGCAACTTGCATTTTCAGTGGACTGAGTCGGGCATGGAGCGAGAGTAGAAGCGCTTGGTGTGCTCCGGCTTAGTGTGAATCTATGGGAGTTTTTTGAAGTTTTTAATGGAAGATTTATTTCAAAAACATAAAAGAAAAAGCAGAAAGAGTAGCTCTACCTCTAGCGAGGAGGATAACCGACCATCTGAAGATAAAAGATCGAAACTTGACCTGTCAGAAGAGGATTGCGGAATCGACGAAGTGCATTCAGTACTAGAAATGGCGGAAGACGTGTTGCCTAAACTTGACATCGTCCTTAAAAAACTGTAGGCGATGGAAACAAAACACGACAACCTTGGAAGCTATGTCAAAAACGTGGACGCTAAAGTAAATGCGTTAACTAGGAAAGTGGAAACTCTGGAGGCGACAACAAGAAATGCAATGAAGTCTATCGAAGAGCACGACAGAGGATTGGCGTTCCTGAACAGCGAGGTCGAAGGGTTAAAGAAACTGGAGAAAGACTGCACCGCTCTCAGACAAGAGGTTCTGTACATGGGAGTTTACCAAAGGAGAGAAAACCTTCGTTTTTATGGTGCAGAGGACACGCGGCAAGTGCTGATAGATTTCTTGCAGTCAGAGCTTGGCATCGACGACGCCAGCGATATAGAATTTCAGAGAGTTCACAGCGCCCAAACCTTGACAGATCATCGCACGTTTCCTGCGCTATCCGGATCGTGAAAGGGTCATGAGCAACGCTACGAAATTGAAAGGTAAAAATTTTGGAATATCTGCGGACTTGCCTAAAGAAATTGTTGATCAAAGAAAGGTGTTGCCTAATTTTTTTGCTGCAAAGAAGGCTGGCAAGTCGGCCTATTTCAGTAGGGCCGAGCCTAATAAACTGTTTATTGATGGCACATTATTTTCTGCTTAGACTTGCCACTCAGACTATGTTTTCTTTTTTTTTCTATTCCGTTTTTGAAATGTAACGGAGCCACAAAGTTAATTTATACTGTCTGTATTTACCATTCTAGTTGCAAGACCTTGTCTGTTGGTAGCTTAATTAACAGCTTTACGCTGGCTGCTATTTTAATACCTTTTTCCACATTATTGTGTAACGTGTTTGTTCTTTGTATGTTTTCAATACTGTTGTTTTTTGTCATTATTCGGTTTTCATTTTTCGGGAGGCTTTATCACCTCATTCTAATTTTCGTCGCACATAAGTCCTTCACATTGTTTTCTCACACAAAGGAGCAAGGTAAAAGTTATTTTTCTGTACTTAATTTGTCTAATTCACAAAGCGCAATGTAAATTTTGGATTGTTATCACTCAATGCTCGGGGAATTCGAACTTTTGAGAAGTGAAAGTCAAACAGAAGTCGAGTCCCTGAGCACTTATTCTTTCATTGCAATGAAACAAAATCTTTCTGGCAGTTGCTTTGTTCCTGGATTTCTGAAAAAAAGGTAATCTCGACATCCTTAACGCTAGAAAATGTTATCTTTGGAGTATTCAATGTCACAGAGGACTTTCATATTCTAAACCATATTATTTTATTAGCTAAATATTATATTTATAACTGTAAATTAAATATCATACATCCTTCTCTTAAGGTCTTCATAGCCAAGGTTAAAGCAACTTGCCAGATTGAACAGAAAATTGCAGCTAACAGCAATAAATTGGCAAAACATTATAAAAAATGGAACAAATTTCTACCTTGCTTCAGTTAATTTAGTTTATGTTTTGTGATGATGTATGTAGAGATCTATTTATATTTACATTGTAATAGGCTTCTTTACCTCCCCTTTTCTTCTTCTTTTTTTGTGTGTGTGTATCCCTTTTTAATGTAAAATTGTAAAACTAGCATTACAGTATCTCTTTGCTTGTCCATTGCACAACTTACAAATAAAAACAATAAAATACAAAAAAAAACTTGCATTTTCACCTTCAAAATCAAGATGTGCCTGCCAGCAGGTGCCACAGAAGACGATACTGGATAAACAATATCCTGAAACAAATGATAAGCAACACATAGTTTCAGACAAAGATCACCTGCTGAAAAAAATAGCTGGCTGAGCCAGCCATTTCTAAGGACATTTATTGGGAAAACCAAAATCTGAATCCTAAATACTTGATCCTTTACATCAATCTCAATACACAATAAAAAATTACAAAATTTAGAAATGAAGGCACGTCACTTATAGCTGGTTTTCATAAAGTCCTCTGTCCGGGTCAAATTAGAATCTCGAAATGTTGGTATTTCAGAAGGAGTAACCGGACAAAAAATCTTCAGCGCTGGGCGACAACAAACTCAACACATACATGACATCAAACCGGAATTGAAACCAGGCTACAGTGGGAGACGGGTGCTAACACCACTGCGCCATGCCTTTACCCCACTTAGGGGGGATTCCGTAGATCAACCCTAGAACCTGGACCCGGTATTTCGAAAATAGGGTTGTCTTTTGCTTTTCTCACCCTGTCCTAGAAGAAAGAGAGCATCACCTTGGGATTCGTAAAGCAAAGTTCAAACGCTGCAACAGTGCTAACCAATGCATTGAAGTGCCCAAGGTGGATGTCCTTGCCACCACATACAACCACAATCACAAACAAGACCACACCAAAAAGCAAGAACACCAAAACGACTCGCACAATCGTTATGCCAAACAACCACCGCCACAACTACAACCATCCCCTTAAGGGCCCATTAACCGATTTATGCGCGCGCTCGCGCGCGTTGCTAATGAGGTGAAATTTCACTTCCGGTTACTTACGTCAGCCTGAGCGCGGAAAATAAAAACAACTCAATAATTCGCTTACATTTTAGATGTTTTTCTTTGTTTTTCACAAAATGCAAAGTAAAAAAAGCACAAGCAAACACAAAATAAGAGAAAGACAGAAAAACAAGAGCAATAGAAAGAGAAAAACTAACCCCATGCGGCTTTCTTTGATCTTACCGAAGTGCGCTGGTAGTGTAAATTGCGCGCGCGCTAATAGGGTAACTTCCAATATATATCGGGCGCACTTCCGGTTTCTTTAAATGCTAAAGGAAACGCTGTTTTTCATTCAATCTAGCCTTTTTCGACGGATTTCGATCAAAGCCAACGTTGGAAAGATAGCTATGCATCCCTCTTTCAAAATCATGCTTTTTTTCAGAAAATTGCGATTTTTTTAATATTTTGAAATTCTCTCAAAATCTGACCTTTTAGAAATGAAACAAAATCTATGCATAGCGTAATGAGGATTTAAATTAAAATATTAAATCAATGAAAAAAATCCCGATAAAGTAATTTGCCTGGGAGCCTTTGCGTTTTTTCAGTATTAGTCACATGACCATGGACGTGGCCTGATGACGTCATCACTAGTGTTACTAATCATGAAAAAGTTAATACACATGAAATAACTCTGGACTAACTAAAAATGATGAGGTTATATGAAAATAAATTTTCCTTAGCAACGGCTCGAAAAGATCGATTAATGGCCCTTAACTAGAACCATCCTCAGAACTACAACCACCGCCACAACTACAACCATTCGCGCAACTACATCCATCCCCAAAACTACAACCATCGGCAAAACTACAACCATCGCCAGAACTACAACCACTGCCACAACTACAAGCATCGCCACAACTACAACTATCGCCACAACTACAACAATCACAAATACACCCAAACCCACAATTACAGCCAAATCCACAACTACAACCATCCCCACAACTAAAACCATTCCCAGAAGTAGAACCAAATACACAACTACAACCATTGCCCAAACTACAACCATCGCCAGAACTATAACCATCGCGAAAACTACAACTATCTCCAGAACTACAACAATCGCCACAACTTCAACCATCGCCACAACTACAACTATCCCAACAACTACAACCATTGCCACAACTACAACAATGATAATTACACCCATCCCGAGAAGTACAACCATCGCCACAACAACAACCATCCCCACAACCACAACCATAACCAGAACTACAACCATCCGCACAACTACAACCATTCCCACAACTAAAACCATCCCCACAACTACAAGCATCCCCACAACTACAAGCATCGCCACAACTACAACCACCACAAATACACCCAAACCCACAACTACAACCAAATCTACAACTACAACCATCGCCATAACTACAACCATCCCCAAAACTAAAACCATTCCCAGAACTAGAACCAAATCCACAACTACAACCATTGCCCCAACTACAACCATCGCCAGAACTACAACCATCGCCAGAACTACAACCATCGCGACAACTTCAACCATCACCACAACTACAACTATCCCAACAACTACAACCATTGCCACAACTACAACAATCATAACTACACCCATCCCCAGAACTACAACTATTGCCACAACTACAACCATCGGCACAACAACCATCCCCAGAGCTAGAAATATCGCCACAACTACAACCATCACCAGAACTGCAACCATCCTCTCAACTACAACCATTGCCACAACTACAACCATTTCCACAACTACAAACATCCCCACAACTTTAACCATCCCGACAACTACAACCATATGCACAACTACAACCATCCCCTCAACTACAACCATCCCCACAATACACACTTACGCCATAAGCCGGAAGTAGCATGAAAGCTAGGCCTAGGGGCCCTCCACATATTTCCCGCGAACTTTGAAAGAGTAAACATGGAGGCAGAAACCTCTTCGATTCGCAATTTAGAAGTGGAAAAGTTGAAACCAGAAGATATTCCTGGTCCAGTCATAGAAAGTGAAAGTCAGATTGGAAAGTGGACACTGGAAAAATGAAAGTTTGGTTGAAATGTAGACGCCTAAATTAGCAAGGAAATAAAAAGGAACTGTTAGAAAAGTAATAACTCGCAAATGAAGTTTTCAACAATAACTTTTCAGTTCTTCCAAATTTTGTTCCGATGGATGCGTTTCAACATATCAAAAATTCTGGCAAGTCTATTAAGAAGTATGACAATGTTAATGTTGTTGTGAACTCAAATGACAACGGGTTACGGATGATGAGATTTGTCCATGACTTACAAGGATCCACAAAAAAAAATTATGTCTTTGTGAGAGCCTGCTGTTGGGCCTCTTACAAGAGAGATCGTAAATACAAGATTTATTTAACAGTGCAAGGAGGCAGTACGTGTACTGATAAAATTAAATCAGCATCCTGTGATTGTCAGTGCCCAGCATCCAAAAGCGAATGCTGCTGTCATGTAATGGCAGTTATTTGGAAACTGAAAGACATGACAAGAAAGGGAGAATTGAAAGAGTGCGACAATAGAACATGTACGTCAAAACCGCAACAATGGGGCAAGGGAGGAAAAAGAGAAGTTAACTGTTCACCAGTAATGACTACAAGTATTGTAAAACCAAGGCATGCCTGTGATGGGCCAGGTAAAAGAAAAAGGGGGATACATAGTCAATTCTATGATCCTAGACCGGTGAAGCCAAGAAAAATTGACTGACTTCATAGTTAAATTAAAGGAAAATCTTCAAGAGATCAATCCAAAACTTCCATTTGCTTTGATGCTGCCAGAAGACAGAAATATTCCTGCTGTAAACACCTTGATTGGGCCAAAGGCAAGAGGATCAGTGCTCCACAAACAGCTTCAAGGATTTTAAATGGTTAGCACAAATCCTGTCACCTCCTGTGATCCAATTTCTTACCAGTCACCCAATCCAGCAATGAATGGAAGTAGTAACGAAAGTGGGCATATTCCTACCCAAACAAATTCAAATGTTACTGATGGTCATTTTACCAACCACTCAGAAAATTCTACTGACAGTCAGCCCACGCATACACCCATTGAACCCGAGTGTCTCAACAACAGTTCCCCCAGCCAAGGTTTAACCAATTTTCCTCTACTACCCAACAAATGTTGTGAGGAAACTGTTGACTTGAATATATTTTCTAATGCTCCAAACATCTTGAATAAGGTTCAAGTATCCCTTCAAGCAGCACAGGAGCTTTACGCCAAGACAACTGGTCAAGCAAATAACAATGTATGGTATGAGGAGAGAAAACACCGCATCACAGCGTCAAAGTGTGGCAAAATTTTGAAAAGAAAGAGTCAGCCTACACCTGAATTTATCCGAGCAATCTGTGATCCAGTTGATATCAGCAACTTGCCCTTTATTAAATATGGCAGAGAAAATGAGGACAAAGTTGCAGTTATGTATGTAAAAAAAAAATGCAAGAGGAAGGGAACACTGGACTGAGAGTGGCAGAATTTGGTTTATGTGTCAACCCATCCCTACCTCATTTAGGGGCGTCTCTAGATCGTGTTGTTTTTATTCCATGTCAAATGATAAGTTTGGAGGAGTGGAGATAAAAACTAACCCAAAGGCAGGATCCATGGGTCTCTCAATAGCTCAAACTGTTGGCCACCCATCTCTTACAGCAAACCATTTTGTGGTTTCAAAAGATGGGCAAATTATTCTGAACGCTGACCATTCATACTATTATCAACTTCAGGGTCCGTTGGGCCTTTCTATGATGTCATGGATTGATTTTGTGGCACATTCAGGCATAGGAGACACTCAAATAACGAGTGTTTCCTGACAAAGACTTGTGGTCCAAAACTATGGTTTCTAAATTGAACTCATTTTATTTCAACCATGCTCTGGACTTTTTCTTGTTAAATGAACCTAAAACTTATTAACATTGAAGAAATGTTCTTGTACAATGAATTTAGTCCACATGAACTGACCTCAAGTAAACACAGTAACTTTCAAAATGTCAAAATTAGACTGAAAGAATAGGGTTTTGAAAATTGACAATGATGCAACAGTCCACAACTGATTTATGCAGCCATGCATAGACAATGGTACTACTTGATCAAATATGTGCCATGCCTTCGCCCGTTTGATTGATCTTTCCACGTGGATCCTCACATTAGCAATGCTCATAGTCTCAAAGCATTCGTCCTTTGTGAATTGATCCTGCACTGACTGTCTTTTGGACGGAATATACAAACTTGCACCTTTCAAGGATATAAGACCGTGTTCACCAAATCCTTTGACAGCAAGGTATTTATCCCCAGGCTCCACAAGACTTCAGAAGTCACTCTTTTCCACTTTTTCTCTGTCACTTATGCGGCCAGGATACAGGTGGTTGACAAAAGTCACCCAACAGTTGGGAGTGGTGCAAATAAAGCCATAATATGTATTGTGGGATTTGTAATCAGAGTACATTTCAGAATGTGTTTGATAGTCCTTTAGCAGTGGAAAATCCCGCGGATATCTTGATACTGGCCTTTAAATCCCTCAGGCAGATACTTCTTGATCTTATCCTTGGAAACCCATATTGGCAGGCTTCCCAGCATGATGTACAGATAGTTTACCCATGTCACTAAAATATCAGAAACTGTAGCTACAGAAACGCCATGCCTGTGTGCCAGATCCCTCAGTTTCATATAATCCTAATCTAATTCTGGTAAAAAACACCCTTAGTTGATCTATTGGATCAATATTACAGCTCCTTTCCCTTTCTTTGTCTACTTCATGTAGATATGGAAATGTAGCAGTAAAGTGCTTTTGTTTCGAGCAAAATTCCAACTAATTAAAGACTATGCACGGGGTTTAACATAATCCCATTGAGTATTGTAATTTGAGTATTGTAATTTGTAATTAGAGTATTGTAATTTGGAAAACCCGTATAAAAGAAAATATCATCATCACTATTCTTAAATCTTTCTATACAAAACTTGGAAAGTAACAATTGACGTTTTAAATCTGCAACGACCTCTGCCAAATCCTCATTTTGATGCTCATTTTCAATTTTTACCTTGCTGGTTTCCAGTGGATCACCTTTATTCTCTGAACATACAACCGAGTATGTGATTGTCGATTTCGCCTCTCTTCTTTCGCACTGCTTTGCCCTTTCGATCTCATGGCATGACGCTTTGGTCTACTGAAACCGTGAAGGAGTAGCAGTTGGCAAACGATCTTTCCTTTTCCCACTTAAACTGCGCTTGTAGTCTGTAGAAACAAAATGTTCGGAGCAGCAAAACAGGGACGTGTTTGATTTAAACTTGCTGTCAGATTGTTTCATTTTCACTGCCCATTCCATCCTACGTTGAGAATCTTTCGGAAATGCGTGGAACGTGAGGTCTTTTCTGTTATCCGACCTATTAGTACATAGCGCTGTGGCACAACATTTATGCGAGGTCTTTTGTGTAGCACTATTTGATCTTGCACTTTCTGACATAGCATCCGCCATAATTACTCATGCCAACTGGAGGGCCCTTAGGCCTCACTTTCATGTAACTTCCGGCTTATGGCGTAAGTGTGTATTACAACTATCCCCACGGCTACAACCATCGCCACAACTACAACGACCACCACAACTTATATAACAACCCTTGCCACAACTACAACCATCGCCACAACTACAACCATCGCCACAACGACAATCATCCCCACAACCACAACCATCCTGAGAACTGCAACCATCGCCACAACTACAAGCATCTCCACAATTACAACCATCCCCAGAGCTACAACCACCGCGACAACTACAACCAGCATCACAAGTTACAGTACCGCCTGGAGTCATATGCACATCGGCCGCGGGTTTCACGAGGTGGACGCGTGGGCAGTGCACAAGGTTTGCCCATGTGTCCACCTCGGAAAGAACAAACGAAGCACGAGACGAAACCGAGACAAAGCCTAGGGAATCACGCGTTCTTCAATAACCACGTCTTCGTGCTCTTAATTGCTTTTGTTTTCGTCGGCATTGCCTTGTATTGTTTAGTGTTAGACCACAATACCCAAGAGATTGGTATCAGAAACCTTAAAGAAAACACATTGAGCAGAATAAATTCATCGGATAACTGAAGATGTCTTAACGATATATACCGCCTGCGGAAAGAGCTTGGCGTTGTGAAAAAGGTCCTATTTTGTTTTTAACATCGCAATATTTCATGGTATTTCTTGGTATGTAAATGTACTTTAAAACGAAGGAATGCGCAATCTTAGGCTTAAGCTTACATTAAGTGTATCTAAAGCGAATTGACTATCGGAAATTCATGAGTGCTATTAACAGAGTCGCGCTTCGGTTAATTGCATGTGTTTCGCCAATATTGAAGCCTGTTGTTGACAAATAAGCGTATTTTCTCCTTTGAAATGACAAGAAAAAGTTTGGAAAAATAGAAAAACGATCTCTGGTTAAAAATTTTGTTTAAAACGAGCTTTCGACTACCAGTCTGTAGTCTTTAACGAGTAATAGATAGAAAGCGCGAAGGTTAAAAATATATACTAAGTAAAGTGTGAAAGAACAAAATTATAATAAAAACAATAGAAATGCTTGTGTGCGAGTAAAAGATGCTAATGTGAGGTTCAAAATAAAATTAAATATTGTCTTGGTAATTGTTACGCATTATTGTCAGCATGGTTCGTAATTGCTGTGTGCCAGGATTCCAAAGTTTTTCTAACCATGCTGACAATAATGCGAAACAATTACCAAGACAATATTCAATTTTATTTTGAACCTCACATTAGCATTTTTTACTCGCACACAAGTATTTCTATTGTTTTTATTATAATTTTGTTCTTTCACACTTTTCTTAGTACATATTTTGACGTTCGCGCTTTCTATCTATTACTCGTTAAAGACTACAGACTGGTAGTCGAAAGCTCGTTTTAAACAAAATTTTTAACCAGAGATCGTTTTTCTATTTTTCCAAATGTCTTATCCTGGTTACTCATCTATTTTTAAAGAAAATGTTTATTTACCATTTTCAATTCGAATATCTTTTATTTCCAGTATCCAAGTCGAGCCTCTTTATGTTCTAATACATCTAAAGGACCCAAAGCACTTGAACCAAAGCTAATCAACTTGGGACTTGGCGCCAGAAGTTGCGTAGTAAAGGCGAATTATTTGCATAAGTTACATATGGTGTTGCCGGCATTGTGTTGAGTGATGCCGTAAAATTTTCCTAAATGGAAAACAATCAAACACGACGAAAATAAATATTCCACATCTTCACTGATACGGATTTAAAACGGCAGCATTCAACAAAAGAGACAAACAAACTCCTTGGACAATAAATCGTGTCGTGCCAGGGGCTTGTTACATGTGATGGAACGTTCCTTTGTTATGTAATCAAAAAGCTTCTTGTTAAATCACCATTAAATCTGCTTGGTTATCACCTGGTCAACCTATTGGTCAAGGAAGATGGTGGTAACTTCGGAATTTGTTAAATTAAGAGTTTTACGCTTGTTGAAGCAAGGAAAGAAAATTTCCGAAACAGTTGGGGAATTAAAAGGTATAGATGACGTAAAGAAGTTGCTTCGGAAAATGAGGACCAATTCGTCGATTGCAGACAAAACAAGTCCTGGACCTACTCAAAAACTTCTCCGGCAGCATCTCGATTTCATTGATTGAAAACTTGAGGAAAATGATGAACTGACCGCACCCGGTAGGTTTAATATCTTCTTTTTTACAAAAGACGTTTTCCTTAGGTAATGTTCTAGCAAATCACTAAACTGCCCGCCTATAAACACTCATAGGACTTCAACGGCTCTTGTTGACGGAGTGTGGCCTTAAAGTGTCGATTTCCGCAATAACGGCAGCCCGGCGGCGATTAGGATGGGAACGAACTGGTCCGAAGTACTGCCAGGTCATCCGGAAGCCCAATCGTGTTGCTCATTTGGCGTTTAGCAAAAGGTGTGGAAGCTGCCGAAGCCTTTGACGACGTCATCTTCACAGACGAGTCCAGCATTTGGATTGAACGTCATACAGTGGAACCTCGATTTAACGAAGTCGCTGGGGACCGGCTAAATTTGTTCGTTAAATCGAGGGTTCGTAATATCGAAAACCTTGATATAACGAATTTGAGGGGAAACGACCAAAATGTTCGTTATATCGAGGTCATAGTTAATGATTGATTTGTAATACAGGTGACTTCTGTCACACAATTCAATGCAATTTTCGTCACCCAGAAGTGCCCCGTTTTGAGATGCAATTCATTAAGCATGGTGGCTTTCAGTATCAATTATTTTCACTTTTGAGCAGACGCGCAGCTTTTGTTTAAAAAAGAGCGACACTTTCAGAGTAGCGATTCAAAAATGTTGCAACATAGAGGTTATACAGAAAATTGTCTATGTAAACAAGGAAACATTGTAATTCGTTATATCGAGGTAGATTTTACGTTTGGGCTTCCGGATTATGTTCATTATATCGAAGAATTCGTTCTATCGAGGTTCTATTCCATACATTTTACTGTAACTTTGGCCGGGACATAAAATATCGTTCGTTATATCGAGGACTTCGTTAAATAGAGGTTCGTTAAATCGAGGTTCCACTGTAGTAGAATCTGTTTCAGGAAAGAGGAAATGGCAGCCAAATTAAAGCCCATAGTTAAACACCCGTACGAGGTAAATGTATGGGCCAGCATATCAAAGCGAGGTGCAATGCCGATCGTCATCTTTACCGGCATCATGAAGTCAGATTTTTATGTTGAGAGCATCCTACGGGTTACCCTGTTACCCTTCGTAAACCAGACGTTCCCAGACGGATATCGCTTTCAACAGGATAACAATCCTAAACACAAAAGTGAGCATTCATGTCAATTGGGCTAACTTGAAATTTGAGAGTCAAAATGGTAGGTGAGATGACATGTGAAAAAGGCTCATATGCAAACTCTTTGTTGTCTTCCCAGGTCATCTGGCAATCATGTTCATCAGAGACAATGGTGTCAACTATTGGCCTACACCAGCGGAAAGTCCACACTTAAATCCAATAGAAATGTTGTGGCACGAACTCAAGCACTTCTTAGCAACCGTCATCAAGCCGCGTAACAAGGGGAGCTAGTGGAGGGAATTCGCTCTTTTTGGTCCAGAAGAGTAAGTCTAGAAAAGTGCCAACGCTACATTGGCCACTTACACAAGGTCCTTCCAGAGGTGATCAGGCGAGAGAGAAGAGCATCAGGTCACTGATCTGGCCACGCAGTTGCCCACAAAACAACGGCTCCTTTAGAAGCCACCAAATAGAAAAAAAGTCATAGCCAACACAATCATGCACAACCAAGTCATGGTTGTAAAAACAAGATTCCCTTTATAAATGTAACCTCCCTACGGCAGCTCTCTACTGAGTTATTTACAATATTGTGAGTTTGTGAATTCATGCCAACCGTGCCAAAATCATCTGTACAATTTGATCGCGCGATTAAGGCCAAGAGCCAACTTTGTAATACATGTACCCCTAGCTTTTGCCGACAATTATGTTAATAATTGTTTAAGGGAGGGTTACGCGCACGTCTGTATTATTATTCACCTGTGCATGCTTTTTGGCATGTGCCCAGTTTTTCATTGTTTATGAACCAATCGTAAGCAAGTTACCTAATTTTGCGTGCAAATAGCTGTAAAATCATCAGCCGTTGAATAAATTATACGGGTTAACACTAAATTCAACTGTCGACAGCGTCAGTAAAATACACTGAAATCTTCTGAGAATTTTGGTCATCTGTCAAGCAATGACTACCTTAATAGCATGTGATTACTGAACTACATCTGAGTGAGGCTTATAAACCGAAAACATTGTTAAAAAGCAAATAAAAGTATTTTGATTTAGAGGCTATTATTTATAAGTTCAATAGACCTTTTTCGCTTGAGCTGTTTGTTGTCCAATTACAGACCATGTGATATTCTCTAGAGAATTGTTCTTTTATTCATCTAAAAATTATTTATTCACAAACACGCGACTATTCGAAAATTTGAAAGAAAGAATTCTCAAGAGAGTCATCACATGGTCTGAAATGGGGCAACAACCCGCCCAGTCGAAAAAGGTCTATTCACCTTAAAGAAATTATGTGAATTTTTAAATAGTAACCTCCATTTGGCGCGAGAATATGCACGGATAAGTTGTCCACCATCGTTATCTTTTCCGAGAAGCGAATAGTTTTCCGAGAGCGTAGCTCGAGGAAAACTGTGAGCTTTGAGGAACAGATAATGTCCAAGGACAAAATGATATCCAAGCCATGGCGAAGAATGGCTTTTGTTTTAAGGACATATACTTACTTACTGGCATAAATTAATTTTGTCACACTAGAGCTCCCATGTGGATTCTCTATGAACTCTAATTGGTTGCGGTTTATCCCTTAGAAACGCAAATTTAACCATAATTTCTTGCAGTTGCGAATACCCAGTGGGACTGAACCATCGATCAACTGTACAAGCAGTCAACAGACGATAGAGTTCCGAGCAATCCCGTCGCTTCAAAAGCTTTACTCGTTACGATCATAAGATCATTTGGTAGTTAACCCTGTATCTCATTTGTGCCGGGCAGACGTGCTAAATCTTGATTAAATGCCGGTATTCTTTCCCCGAATCGGCTTTGTGGGCTTTAGAATCAATGTTATCAATGGTTTCAACAAAATTGTAAGCCTTCTGTGGCCTGTGGGAACCAATCTTGTCGTCTTTCCAGACTTCAATGACCAGAAGCGGCTAGTTTTACCTATTTTCGAATTTCACACACAATATCTGTCTTGTTCCATTCTGTTTCACTGTCTTATCCAGAACTGATCAATCATTCACGCGATACTCTCAGTTAAATGCGTTCGCGAGCCGAAGACTTTAGCGCGCTCTCCCATTCACGCTTGGAAGTTGTTGAAAATCGTAGTTATTTAAATAGCATGACAAAAGAGCGGCAGTGGTTTCAAACGTCGAATTTAATTCTGTCGTCAAAGATGGGAAGAAGTTTGCTTTGCTGAGGACCATTTTAAATAATAGAGACCTTAAGCAAACACTTGAGGCGGTTAGGTGGAGGCGGCGATGGCCGCGTGGGAGTTGGGTTGAGACCGCCTCCTCTAGGCGCGAAATTAGAATATTAAGCTTTCATAGAAGCGGCGGCGAGCGACGGCTGTTTTGCTTTCGTTTTCAGTGGTCCAATTTGACTTTGTTCGTGGATTTTACGAGCATAATGGCAACTTTTCGAGAAGTCCGAGACCTTCTAGCTGTTTCATGCTTTGAGGACATCATAGACGAGGATGAATTTCTGTTGTTGTGGGATCTACACTCGTCGAAAAATCTCGACTTGCCTTACGAAGACTACGGCCGATTTGACCTGGACGAGATGGACGATTCACAGTGTTGGCAGAGTTTAGAGTCAAGAAACG